>NC_056732.1:836233574-836466074 GCF_019279795.1 Protopterus annectens
AGCATGATACAGGTATTCATTGGTGTTAGTGGCATCTGTCCATACAGGGCATGTGTATAAGGCATGGTATTTCCTTTGTGGGTTAAATTTGCTGACTCTACAGTTGTTGCAGGCGTCCAGTGGGGAACATAGCAAAGAACCAATGTAAGCAATTATTTGCCTATTATAGGGATGGAACAGGGTGCCATATCCTCTGTAGTCCACTGAATCACACCATGGTTACTATCTGTGGGCAATATGCAGGGAACTACCAATATAGTGGTCATTGGCTAGCCAGGTGTGTTTGTTTATGAGAAATGGGTGGATAGTGTTCTCTGGATAATACAAGGGTTGCCTATATTGTTCTGCAATCTATAATGTCACATGTAGGGGTATGGATTGTCTACACCAGCCTCTCTGCTATTTGACATCTGTTGTCCTTGTAAGGTGGACATTGTGACATATAGTATGTCCTCAATATAAGAAATTTAGAAAACCCGCCCCACAGTGAGTCCTGTTATTACACAATCACAGCTACCTCCACACAGGATACTGATGATAAACACACACAAACTTGACAGTACTGAGATTCAGACCCCTACCTAGCTATGCATTGCTACTACAGTATACTGCATTTATCGCATGAGCCATGGAGCTTACAGGACTAGTTTTTCCCCAAGTGTGTATTTCAAGGTGAATGACATAAGCAGGCTTGCCAAAGTAGGGCAATGGAAAGTGTAGTGACTGTGAATGGCCTCAAAAGCATTGGTCTCTGCACACACACAGAGTTTCACAGTTGCCTTGTATGGGATTAAAATTCCTAACTAACTAGTACATCACACTATAGCATTATGCATTTACAACAAGTGCCACAGAGATTAAAGGGCTCGCCTTTCTCCAAAGGTGTATTTCAAGGTGAATGACATCAGCAGACTTGCCAAAGTAGGACAATGGAAAATGTAGTGACGGTGAATGGCCTCGAAAGCATTGATCCCTGCACACACACACACCAACAAACAAACACACACACACACACACACACACACACACACACACACACACACACACACACACACACACACACACACACAGTCTCACTGTTGCCATGTCTGAGATTTGAATTCCTATCCAACTAGTACATCACATTATAGCATTACACAGTTATTGCACGCGCCACGGAGATTGTAGGGCTAGCTCTTCTCCAAAGGTGTATGTCAAGGCGAATGACAACAGCAGGCTTACCAAAGTAGGACAATGGACAGTGTAGTGACAGTGACTAGCCTCAAAAGCATTGATCCCTAAACACACACACACACACACACACACACACACACACACACACACACACACACACACACACACACACACAGAGTCTCACAGTTGCCAAGTCTGTGATTAGAATTCCTACCTAACTAGTATATCATATTATAGCGTTATGCAGTTATAGCACATGCCACAGAGCTTATAGGGCTAGCCTAGCCCCAAAGGTGTATTTTAAGGTGAATGACATCAGCAGGCTTGCCAAAGTACGGCAATGGGAAGTGCAGTGTGTATGAATGGGCCATAAACCTTTCGTCTGGAAGCACACACACAACACTTAGTCACACACAGGTTTACATTTAGCAGGAACATGTATACAACTGCTACATGAATAATGACTTCTACCGTCATGTTACACAGTTAACACACACACCACAGACATTATAGTGCTGAGGGATACCAGAATCAAATGTCTACAGGGATAGACATTTGCACATCATGTTGCATTGACCAATTGGATGTGTACTGGGTGAGACAGGCCTCATGATGGGAAGCTCTTTCTCACTGACTGCCACTCTTTTCCACACATCTATGTATGTGCATGTTTGGCCTATTATAGTGTGTTTTCCTTGGATATATGTGTGTATTCCTATCCGATGTGTGTACAAAGCATGACTGGTGTGCAATGTGGAGAGTGTGCACAAACATCTGCGACTGACAGTTATGTATAGTCCACTGTTGTTGCCAGACATGAGCTTCATTTCTAAGTGTAGAGCATGCCCGGTATGACCTTCTGTATTGGATGTGTGAATCCATTCCAGGTAGGTTATACTCCAGTGCAGGCATATGTGTTCTACACCTACAGCTATTAACCTCTTTCTGCAATATATCTGTAGATCGGTTGACAATATGGGGTCACAATGAGCAAAGGATAGTGGAATACTGTAACTAATTGTGTCTGTGCTGCTTCAGCTACATGGTTTTGTGTTAGCAGAGATATTCAGACATATGTACGGTTTTACACTGTGATGTTTTATGTCATCAGCTACTGACAGATATACATATTTGCTTGCAGTAATTTTCTGGGGAATATAAGATGAATGAAGCTGTGTCCAGTATTGTGGTCTGCAGCCAACTTATTCTTGCACAATCATGCCATTCTGGAGGGGGAGCTGCAGACACTTGCTGATGGGTCTGTGTAAATGGTTCAGCACCTTGGTACTGTGGTGGCTGAGGATCCCATGCTTGTACATCTATCGACGTGACAGAATGGCCATATCCTGCTGTGGCCATATCTCTCAGCTGTACAGATTCACACAGGTTTTCCAGAGGCAGTGCTCATATATCTGAACATTTCCCCTTCACATTGTGGTTTACGAGCAGGTTTGTAGCCACCCATTCCTGTGTTTGCAGGCAGGGATAGTATGTGTACACATCTGAGTTTCAGACTTCACACACTCCATGCTTCTACCCCACCCCCCTGTTATTCTATCCTCTTCGAACATTATGCAAACATTATCTGATAAGTATCCCTGTAGTTATCACTTCATCCCAACAGTATTTAGGGGTTGGTCCACAGTTCATGAAGTAGGACATAGTGGACATGCTATTGGGATTTGTCAACATGGCCTTGCATTTGTGTTCTGTGGACTGTGTTACGTTGTTATTTGGGAATCCATGAGATAACATACATTGGCAGTACGGGTGAGACACAGACCTTTGACAGAGGACTGTAGGCCATTTGGTAGTGATGCAGGCCATCTGTAGCAGGCCGGTGCATTGTGTCACTCCTACATTCCCAGGCTGTAAGCCACTATATTCCCCTGGGCAGACAGAGTAGGTGTGCAAGGCATTAATGTCAATAGTTTCTGTCCTTATTGGGTGCTGCTTACAGCTAGGGGCAAACCTGCATGGGACACCTCTTCAGCATGCTGCATTCTGTGGCTATTCCCATACAGAGGTGGGGGTCATATTGTACTCATTCCCAACAGCAGCAATAAGACCTGTGAGGTACCTGTGGCTGATGTTGGGAAGAGATGGGTGTATGTATGCTATGCATGCTATTTGCAGCTGACTCACAGATATAAGTGGGGCATTCCACTTATGCTGGCTTGTGCAGGGACATCAGCAGTTTCTCAGTACTTCATACCTGTGCCTTTTGTGGTCTGCCAGTGTTTGGCCAGATGACATCAGTATTCCATACTACACAGCCAACTAATGTGCTGCTAACCTGTATGTACAATTCCAAAGGTGTGTCCATTTGACAGTAATATTTTATACACTCTCTGTCTAGGATACTTCTACCTGTTTACTGTTTGTGTGCCTGAGCCCACATTCATGACATGTCCATCTTTTAGATGGTGACAAATATTACATCTGAACAATTAGTATGGATTACTGCTGGATTTTGTCTTGCTGAGATGCATTGTGTTTGGCACTGCAGTTGTGAGAACTTGGCCCTGTCATCAACAGTACTGGCCATTGGCCACCAGGACACAGCCCTCCATGCCTACATGCTGGTGGTGGTCACACTTTCACACAATATACAACACACAACAACCTAACACACAGAGCCCTGCATATTGTACACATGCTACAATCTATCCTGCTACTTTGGCCAGCTCAGGTAATTTGTGCTCCACTATTATTATACCTACACATACATATTACTACATTTCTACATAGGATTGTGGGGGGAGGTTACACCGGACAACTGTAAACATTTGCTATGACTGTACTGGTATTTCAGGTACTCCATTTCATTCTGCATTCTGACCTATCATGCAGACTAGAGGCATATCAGTGTACTACAGTTCTTAGGTTTTATTGATCTACATTTCAGTTTCAGACTTCTTACCCTTCAGAACTAACATCCCACTGCCTGACCTGTTGTAGTCTGTCTGTGTAGGTCTAGATGGGGGCTGTTCTCCATAGCCATCAATCAGAGGCCTTAGCACAGCCTTTCTTTGTGTTTCTCTATGCCTGTCCTGCTGGCTGAGACTGTTGTTGGGTATGTGAGCCTCACTGACATGCATGTGTGTGTCCTATGGACACACATTTGGTCCACCACATGCCCTGCAGTGGGTTTTGTCACCTTGTCTAGTACTGCCTACTATGTTGACACCAGTATTTGTTAAGGATTTCATACTGCTGATATGGGTGTCTACTATCTGCTGCCATTCCATTCAGCCAACCAATTCCCTAATGTGCTCACATCCATACCATAGATAGAGGAAGCAGAACATATTACTACTAACAGCACTTGATAGTGAGCATGACTCACCTTGTGGCTGTGCCAGTATTGAGGATGGTGCTGGAGGGCTTTGTCGGATGCACATAGTACACTCCTTATACATGGTTAAACACAGGTAGTGTCATGTTTGGCATCCCTTTTACTTTATGTGTGAGTCAGAGTGAGGTGTAATTCTCTGGGTTCCTACCGTGTCAGTGTATGTGCTATGCATTGCATCTTTCCCAAGGCCTCGGCATACTGGGCACACCTCCTTCTGCCTACTGGGGCAGGCTCAGGTTGTTCCTCCTCTGAGTCACTCTGTGCCTGTGCTGGCGTTGGGAATGGTGGGAAGCTGTGTCGCCCTTCCCCATGCTGTTCCTGTTGCAGCTGTTTCCATAGGATCATATTGTGTAGCATAGCAAATACAATGACAATTTGGTACATGTAGCTGGTGAGTACTGCAAGGCTCCACTGGATATGTCCAGGCACTGGAACCGTGACTTGAGCATCCCAAACACATGCTCTATTATGATTCTGGTCTGTGTGTGTGCCTCATTATGGAGGTCTTGTTCTGGTGTGTGTGCATTTCTGATGGGTGTCATCAGCCACGGTTCCAGTGCATAATCAGCATCCCCCACTAGGTGACCATATGGGATGTCCCCATTGGCAAATTTCTGGTACAGCTGTGTCATATGCCAGATGTGGGAGTCGTGATAGCTTCCAGGGCTGCCAGCACACACATTCATTATAATGCCCTGGGCATCGCACACAACCTAGCAGTTGATGAAGGGGAAGCCCTTGCAGTTTATGTAGACTCTATCCTGCTCACCGGGTGGTGCTTTGATGTGCATGTGCATGCAGTCTATAGCACCCACTACCTCCAGGTATTCTGCTATTTGGTGGAAGAGACGCATATTGCTGGTCAATGCCTCACGGGTGTTGAGGAAATATATGTGCTCACCGGCATGTGCTGACATGGCATCCAGGAACTGGTAGAGTACCCGGGATGCTGATGCCTGTGAGATCCTCATAATATCCCCAGTTTGGAAGGTATCTGTGGCTAGTATTCTTAAGCCTACACATACCTTGGTATCCACTGGGTTGGGTTCCCCTTTGTTGGTTCTGTGTGTGAGGCATGGCCGGCACAGCTCAACAATTTGCTGTAAGATGTCCCTTTCCACCCTATAGCGCTCCACTATCTCCAGCTCATATAGCCCCTGGTAGGTTACCCTGGGTCTGTACAGTCTTCTCCTTCTCCTCACTGTGGGTTGGTCATCAGCATTCTCATCCTCACCACCCTCAGCCTCTTCCACATGTTGATTTATGAGAGCAAAAGCAGCCCCTATCATTTTGTTGCTTTTGTTAGGTAAAATTTCCCCATTTATGTACACAGGTGGTGTAGAGTTTGTGGGAAAAAAACAGAGGGAAAAGTGTATTCATAGTTTATAGTAGTGTGCTTGGCTGGGCTGGGCTGCTGCCTCTGTAACTGGCTTATTGTGATACATTTCAACTGCCAGCTATGCTAGTTCTCCTTGATTACCTTCCTACTGCTGTTATCCCTTCCCATTGCCTTCCTGTTTAAGCCCCAAGGTGCACTGCACAAACCCAATGCTCAGATGTGAATCAAGTTGCTATTTCCTGGTTTCATTTTTTTGTTTAAAACCCGGTGGGCAGCACGTACACCCATTTAGGCAATGTAAAGACTGCTGGCAGCTTCAGACACACCCCCTTCCTTAGCTCTGCTAAGCTGAGGGCAAACCCGAGCCACAGAGCTCTAATAAGCTTACAGTATGCCTGATACACCACTCTATGATGTCAGCTAACTCTTAGGCTTGCACCATGGTTTTCCTGCACCTACATGGTTGGGTGCTGGCTAGCAATGAGGGGAAATCTGTGATTCAGTATCATTCCCCTCATTTGCATAGAATTGACTGCTAATGCTTAGTTACAAGTCTAACACTGAGCCTTCTCCCTTTGCAACCACTATTCAGTGGTCTTGTTGTCTTCTGTTTGCCATTGACTACAATGGCAAAATTGTGATTTTGCCTAAACAGCTTTTTTCAAGGTTTTATTTTTATTTTCGTGCTGATCCCGTCTGTGTGCCACTGCCCAACACTTAAATGGCCAAAATCAGCAAAACAAAAAAATAAAAGTTATTTTTTTATTTTGAACCTATTTTCAATGCCAATGGCCATATATCTGGCCATTGGCATGCCTTCCACATTATATACACTGTTTATTTGGAGCTGTCATGGCTCAGTTTTGTAGTTTGCAGAAATGCACTCGGGTACTAGCTGAACACATTTCTGCAGGTTACACTACTCCTGCATGGACAGCTACCAGCTTCCTGGATCACTAATTCACTTCATTTGCATGTTTTTTTTTACCTGAAAATGGGGTAATTAACATACAGGAGCTGTGTCCATGCAGGAATAGTGCAGGAGTGCTCATGCACATCCTGGGAGCTTGTTCCTGGATCTCTCGGCAGCCATATTGCCTCCAGCAGCTCTTGCACTATTCCTGCACGCCATGCAGAGCTTGCTGAATCCAGGGGGAGGAGGGGTAGTCTTTTTTTATTTGTTTACTTATTTATTTACAAAATCACTTGAAACGTTAACATCAGGAGTAAAACTGCAAATTAAATTAATTGCAAAACAAAGATGCTTTAGAATATGAAAAATATGCAGTTATTGTTTGTGAAAACTCTATGTGTGTTAGGGGGTCTGCTGTGTGCGCATATATATGTTAACTGTATCCAACTATTTACTAGCCATGCTTGTCTCTGTGTTGCTAACATTTACTTTTTATGCCAAAAACAAGATAGTATTTATTGTCCATTAGAATAAGTAATACTATCAGACTTTGCAGATACAGCAGACATTGCACTTCAACCATCAACTGATTTTGTGACACAGACTTCATTGTCTCTCGAGACAGCGAAAAGCCATCACTAATATGACTATTTTGTATTATGTTTAACACAGTACTGAGTGAATCACTTCTTTTTGCAAATCTTTTATGTTCTTTTTGATTGCCATAACTTAATAAGTAATGTAGCCACCTATAAATAAGCCACATCCTGCTTTCTGATATGCAATGCCTACAGGTTGCAATTACTTACTATGAAATTATGAACAAGTCAGTTATAGGTTCTAGTTATTAGACATCCAAGATACTGTTGAGGAGCCTAGCTCAGTTTCTTAAATTGCCCCAGATTACAACTCCTTCTCCAACAATTAACCTATGAATTACACAGTGGGTTTGTAAAAGATAGATCAAGCACTGACCATGTGCATACATTCTTAATGTACATGTGTGCATTCAGTCCTGAAAGCTATCACACAATCCCCTCAGCAGCCTTTTTAGTTGATCTGAAAAAGACTATTTATTCCCTAAGGTAGCCTTATCTGTGCTCGGCGTTCTATTATGTTGGCCTTCCTGATGTACTAATTAAGGGGAATTCAAATCTCACACAATTCTCCCTTTACCTGCATGCTGACCAGCTCTTCCATTTCCCTGTTAATTGACATTATTCAAAGGAATAATGATTGGCATTAAATAAATCAACTAACATCTTTGCAAAATTCTTGTGGCCTTGACATATAGCTCTGTAGTAGAGCCAAGAGTTGAAAATAGGTGGGACGGTGTAAACATTTATTATGGGATTCTTGTGTGAAAATGGCATAAAAAGTTATGGCATATAACATATCAATTAGATGGCTCCAAACAAAACGTACGATAAATAAAACACTGTAATCAAACACTTAAAATAAAGTAACAACTGCCATAATAAAAGCGACTGTCCAAACATAAAAAAGCTTTAATAGTTTAGCGCTTTCGGCTACAATAAGTAGACTTCATCAAAACCGTTCTGATGAAGTCTACTTATTGTAGATGAATGCACTAAACTATTAAAGTTTTTTTTATGTTTGGACAGTCGCTTTTATTATGGCAGCCGGTTACTTTATATTAAGTAGATGGAAAAGAAGGGCTAGCCTTCCTTAGCTTTCTGAAAGAATGCTTTAAATTGGCTCACCATGCAATATAGCAGTGCCTCCAACTTAGGCCTAACCTTCAATCCTAGCATTCAAGCTTATCATTAATAGCCAATAATCCTTAACTCATTACCAAGAGGAAAAGCTGGACCTAAAGCTTTACTTTGCTTTAAGGATTTATGTGTTTAAAGAATAAATAGGATGTTGTGCATACATCACACAAGATCAAAAAGGATACTCAAGAGGATTCCAAGCAATTAGAACTGCAAGCCAGACTTCTAAAAGTACTAAAGAAATTTCATAAATTTCTAACTTTAATTAGTTAAATTAAGTTGAAAGCAAGAATGTAGGCAACATATAATTAAATGTATGCACTGAGTATAACCATCTGCAAGCAGAAATAAATTATACATTTTGGGAATTCCTTACATGAGGAGCACCTGGGGAAAATAGTCTGACTTGCTACGTTCCAGCTTTAACCATTTTTTTATCTTATTTATATCCTTTGTTGGCTGGGTTAGTCTGACTAAGCTAGTAGCTTTCTTTTCAGGGGAGACCAAAGGTGGTATTTATACTACTAAGGGAAATTTGACTAAGGAATATCAGAAACCTATTTATTTTTGCTTTATCGACAATAGCAAGACCTTTGACTCTGTTAGTCATGAAAAGCTATGGACAACTCTATTGCAAATGGGAATACTGAAACACATAATCCCACAAACGAAGCAACTTGTCAGGGAAAACAATAAAGCCCAGAGCAGAAATTGGAAAGATCACCATGGACAGCTCAATGCACTTCACCATGCTTTATTACACAAAACACAACACAGTAACGCTCCACAATACGTTTTTGTTTGAAAAAGAACTTCATAAGATGCGGGCTGTCCTCTTACTACAACCTTTATACCTTGTACTTAATTGAGCTGATTGAATTAATTAACTAATCTAAAACTTGAATTTTATATATATATATATATATATTGCAATCATTAAAACTGAAAGAAACTTTTATCTTTAAATTTACTTATTGTTGTAGTAAGCGGTTTTAAATCAAGACCTATTAATTTAATATGTATTTATTTATTCATTATTTATTAATGTTTCATCTTAACAATAAAAGTTTCTTTCAGTTTTAATGACTGTAACATATATATATATATATGTAAAATTCAAGTTTTAGATTAGTTAATTAATTCAATCAACTCAATTAAGTACAAGGTATAAAGGTTGTAGTAATAGGACAGCCCACATCTAATGAAGTGCTTTTTCAAACGAAAATGTATTGTGGAGCGTTAATGTGCTGTCTTTTGTGTAATAAAGCATGGTGAAGTGCATTGAGCTGTCCATGATGATCTTTCCAATTTCATACTGCTCTGGGCTTTATTGTTTTGCCTGACACGCTGCTTCATTTGTGGGATTATAAGTTTTACTTTGAAGCTGCTGTGAATTTGTTTTTTCTTGGTTTTTGTTCAATACTGAAACACATCATACAGTTAATAAAAAATCTTTATGAAGACCAAGAAGCTATGGTTCAAATGGAATGCGGAAACACAAGGTGGTTTTCGGTTCAAAAAGGTGTAAGACAGGGCTGTATCTTGTCACCATATTTGTTCAGTCTGTATACTGAAGCCATATTCTGAAAGGCTATTTTAGAAGAGGATAACATTAGACTACGTGCCGATGACACAACACTACTGACTGAAACAAAGGAAGCTATGGAACATCTATTGAGGAAAGTCAGAGAAGAAAGTTAAAGGATCGGCCTAGAACTGAACATGAAGAAGACCAAGATTATGTCAGCCGATAACATCGATAAATTCAAGCTCGATAGAGAAGAAATTTATCTGGTTTTGAATATGAACCTATTGGGTGCCCTTGTGATTAATGATTCGACGAGCACTCAAGAAATATTACATCGTTTGGTGCTGAGCAAGATGGCTATGAACTCTCTACATAAAAATATTTAAAAGTAAGGATATCAGACTACAGACAATGATATGACTAGTTCAGACTCTTTTATTCTCGGTTGTCAACTACAATTGTGAAAGCTGGAAGATCGAAGCAAGATTGACTCATTCAAAATGTGGTGCTGGAGAAGAATCCTGCATGTGCCATGGTCAGTGAGATGGACCAATAAGTCGATCATAGAGGAAATTAAACTGGGAATCTCACTGGAAACACAAATGATGAAACTGCTTTTGTTGTAGTCTGGTTACATGGTTCAAAGGGAAAGATCAATGGAAAAGGACATTATGGTTGGAAAGATTGAAAGATTGAGGGTACATAGTGTAGAGGAAGACCGCCAATGGGGGTGGATCAATATGATCATAAAGAGTAGCACAAAACCGAATCCTTTTTAATTCTTTAATCTATCAAGTTGCCAAGACTCAAACTCGAATCGATGGGACATAACACATAACAAATATATTAAGAAAAATTCAGATATGGTAATTGCAATCATTACATTTAAATGCATATGTCATCTCCATCATAGTGAAATAAGGGCTGCTATTTCTTATATTTTATCAATGTGATTTCTCTATTTTATGACAAATTCTTACCTTAGCATCATATATCATGTGGCAAAGGTGTACAATACTAAATTATTGTAATTGTTGATGTATTGCCCTGAACATTGTATTAAATAAATAAATTAATGTAAAATGCCATGGATATCTTTTCTTTTCACCACCCCCCAACACCCTCTCTCTCTCTCTCTGTCTCTCTCTCTCTTTCTCTCTCTCTCTCTCTTATTTTGGTGGTGGTGGGGTTATAATATAGCTACAATCTTCTGTTTGCGTATCTTACTGAAGAAAACAATATGACCAACAGCACAGAGTGGTAGACCGACCAATGCAGCTCAGCCCTCCATACCTCCAGAAATGGAAAAACAGGCCCCAAACACTTCAGGTTCACAGCTTGTCAGCATTGCCTCTATAACCCCTGCCCTACCTGCTCCACCTGCATCAGGTAGCTCTGTCCCAGCTGCTGGTGCAGTGGTACCCTCCTGGAGCAGTAACACTACAGGTAGTGATTTTGTCACCTGGCAGGAGTTGACAGTGCTGTTGGAGGATATCATGGAGAGGGGCCTTGGAGCAAGTATTGGAAGGGTTGAAAAGGTCCTGCATAAGATTGCTAAAATGATGCCACATCTGGCATTGACCTAAGCAGCTGATACAAGATACAGTGATGACAGTTCTGGGGTTGAGGACTAGATTTTCACCATTCTTCAGCTGTACGTGGGTGCATCTCTGATGTCTCCTACCTATCCCCATTCATGGTGTCCCCCAACCTTTTGCTTCCATCACCATCCCTGTATGTCTTATATGTGCAGTATGTCTGCTCATGCTGTCTAACCTATCCTTCTTGCTTGACCCTCTCATTCTTAAGCACCTTCCACATTCCTCTCTCTCTCATAAAAAAGCAGCAAATCAGCACCCAGCCCACAAAAAAATTACTCCTCTTTCATAGCTCTCTGCTTTGCCTATGTGTCATCATGACACACTGGTCCAATTGGCCATACAACATTATTCTGTGTTGTCAGCCATCACTGGTATAATGTGACTCCAAAGTCATGAAACAGTGTCTACAAGTGTATATTTATGCTGTGAAGAAGTGGATAGCTATGGTGCTCTCCCACCACCCTCCTGCAAATTCCTGTATTCTTTCCCCATTGTCCTACCCTCTGCTTGCCAACACGATTTTCATCACTATCCTGTACACCCCTTCTTCACACATTTAATCTGATCAAAAATTTGATTCACACACAACACACAGAGATACAAATGCCCCATGGAAAAGGCTTTACTTTATGTGATCTGCATTTGCACTGATGCTGGCACAGAACAACAATGCTGAGTGATGATAAATGCTGTTTAACCTCTTACTGCAAAAGCTGATGATTTCATTTGAATCTACAGTGGTCTAGTTACTTTTCCACAAATGTGCTTAAATCTGCTGTGCAATTGGAACACAGAGTAAAGACAGACTAAAGGCAGTACTATGATAAAAAGCCATGTCTGATCCAGCTCTGTTAGAAATACATCTAAAGAAATCATAATCCCTCCACACCACATGCTCCAGAGACCTCAACCTCATTACCACAATCAACAAAACATGTTAGAGGGACAAGTTCATAACCCAGAGACTGCCCATGCTATGGAATAGACTTCCCATACATGTCAAACAGAGCATCTCACTGGCCTCTTCAAGAGAAATCTTGATGAGTGGATGGGAAATAGAAAATTCACCCCAGGGATCACTCCAGTGGCTCTACTCGACACAGGCACTGGGAACTAAGGCCAGGTGGCACGATGGCAGGGTAATCCTATGGGCTAGGGTTGTAAAGGCTCCAGGGCCATTAGCCTAGTACACACCTATGAACCTATGAAACAGTAACTGTATCAGTTCTTAGGCCACCGGATGTTATGAAGTAAGAGTTCCTATGTGGTGTGTTGAGATCCTTATCCTGTTGATGGTAGACTGATGTTTTTACATAGTGTCAAGGGTTTAATTACAACTGCAAACCAATTTATTAATTCATAGCATTTCATATTCCTATCTTTTATTTAACTACAAAGTATCTATTTCTCTCCTTATGCAACATTTCATTAACATACAATTTCAATAGTGCAGCAAGACATCACTTGTGAAAACAGTGCAGCCCCAACAGGGAGACTTGTCAAGCCAACCTTATCCTGCTTATGTCTTCATGTCCCTATGACAAGCACTTTATTGTATAGAGCATGACAGATTAATGATGATTTAATAAGTAAGAGTAACACATCATACAAATGTTCCTACATGTCCCACAAAACATATGCTAATCCTGTATGCATTTGTCTCTGTCTCTGTCTTTCTGTTCACCCCTTCTGCTTCAGCAAGTTGCTACTATGCTTCAGTTGTTCTATTTAAATATTCTGAAGTAGTAATTTCTTTGTGGTGTAATGAAATAATGCTCACATGTATAGACACATGTTTGACTACTTTAAAGGGGTTCTAATCCAGCCATTAGCTAAGTGTCATTGACTGTTATTGGTACACTGTTTTATGTGTACTTGTTGGCTTCAGTCATAAGGTACTGTGTCCCTGCCTCCATCTCACCATGTCGATGTATCTCTCCCTTCTGTATCATTATTTTTCCACCTCTGCTTTTGTGCAATGTCTGGTACTGGGCAAGAAATGCAACTAAGGCTAAATGGAAGTACACAGATTATGGCAATATCTTGTGATTCTATTGCCTTCAGGCACATTACTCTGCCGTGCTTTGTGCCATTGTGCTTAGTTATGTTTATTCAGTGTAATGTACTTTTCCACAAGCTGACATGCTGGATGTACAAATTACAGTGGTCAATACAGTAATAAGGATGAGTGCATACATTCATATTTGCTGAAATTTGTGGTTAAATGTTAACTATACAAGGTGCAACTTCATAGTGTGGTATGCTTAAATAATACTCAGGTAAAAATGTTTTTCTTGGAATGCTCTGAAGACTTGCACCCAGATAGATGAAAAAATGTTTCAGAATGTTTTGTCTGACTCCTGGGGCTGTAAATGTTGGATGCACCTTTTCTTAATACATCATTATCCAGTTTCTATATTAAAATGCTTGCTCCCCATTGTGAAACCTATCTATACAGATCTTTGTACAAAAGTCAGCACAGAGCAACATACAGTTCTACCAATTCCCATTCCAAGTTCAACACTTCAAGATATGATTACAAATGAGCTAATACTCTGCCATTAGTGGCACAATTCAGCTTAGCAGAGCTGTGGTCAAAGAGTAAAATAAAAAAAATAATAATTATTGTTTTATGTTTCACAATGTTTGTATGTCTGTATTAATTTTGTCAACAGGTTGTCTTGATTTCAGAGTGATGTTGACATGGTTAATTCAGTCAGTTAATGTATGTCTGTTCTCCAGTTGTTATACTTCCAACTGTGTTACATTTTTGATTAACCTGTTCACACATCATCCATCACTGTTATTCTGCAGTGCACTGTCCTATGAAGGAGTGGTCTTGTCAATCCACATTGTGCAAGAATGAGACAAGACAAGTATGCCATCATCGCAGCATGAAGTGTCAGGAAAGTCTGATTGATAATCCACTGTGAATTTCTTTGTCATCCCATACTGTGAATCAGGTACATGGCGCTCATATTAAAGTAATGTACAAGAAGTACAGTATCTAAATCTTAGTAGAAAAGTATGTAATTACATGGGTAATCACATTGCTGTTACACTGTCCTGTGCACACATATTCATTGTACCAATACCTGTGATACACATTGCCATCTGCTCCAAACAGTGGATTTTCAAGAAGTACAAATGTGCTTTTCCAAATTCTTACAGTCAAACTTCTCCAGTGGTGCTTATGATTAATACAGTGATCTCTAGATTGTGCACCTAGGTAGGAAGGGGGTTCTATGCTCAACATGGCAAACTTACATGTGTAATGCTCTACTCCTTGCGAGGAGAATACATTTAACATTGCACACAGCTCCCTTCTCCCATTTTTTACAAAAATGCCCTCTCTGTAACACACCAATACAGTTATTTAGTCAAAAGTGCACTCTCCCTGCTTAGAAATCCAACTTCTCCTGTGGCACTTGCAACTAATACAATGCTCTCTAGAGTGGGTAACTAGATCGGTAGGAGATCCAATACTCAACATGGGGAAACTTGTGCTTGTGTGTGCGTCTAATGCCTGATTTTGTATCCACTTCCATAAAGACAATGCATTTAACTTTGCACACAGATCCCACTTTTTTACAGAAACATCATCTCTGCAACACACTGATGAGGTCTTCCAGTCAGAAGTACATTCTCTTGCCTTAGAAGTCAGACTTCTCTTGAGACACTTGCAACTCATTACAGTGCTGTCTAGATTATGTAACTAAATAGGTAGGAGGTTTGGTGCTCAACAGGGGAAACTTGTGTGTTTGGGAACGGGGAGATAAAGTCAGGTGAGGATGTCCTCCAACAGAGCTGACAATGATCCTTCACTATGTCATACCACATAAGACATATTACCCATCCATATCACATTTCATGTTAGCTTTCATAATCACCATACTACACTCCTCCTCATACTACATATATCCACATTCCAACCACTGATTTGCTACTAGCCCCCCCCCCACAATATTACTGCCAACATTCCCTATATATCAGTAAAGCTCTATAATAGGCCCTGCATAGATTTCTTTAAATGCTCAGTTCTTGCAGTCTCACCCATTCATGCCAAAACTCACCCCAGAAGTATTAATATCAGAGTATAGGCAAAGAGAAAGAAATATGGGGTTCTAAATGAAAGAGCAGCACTGGTAGAGTTTTAGTAGAATCTAGAACAGAAGCTGCAATTAAAAAAGGAATAATTAGTAGAGCATATAAAATATTGCATGATAAGTGTAAGAAACAATCAGAGGAGGTTAGAAAGGATTGGGAAGAAAGAATGGATAAGCAATTTGCAAAGAAACAATGGGAGGATTTACGATTATCTCTCAAATATGCCACAAAATCTAGAAAATTTTGGATTATTGCTTGGAAATGTTTACATAGATATTTTTATACTCCACGTAGACTCCAGAAAATTTTTCCTCCAGTAGATAGCAAATGTTGGAGGTGTGATAGAGAAGAAAAAGGTAATTGGGAATGTATTTTCTGGTAGTGCAGTGAGTTGCCAAAATGTAAGGATTCCCTGATGGATGCACTGTCGTAGATGCTGGGTGGGCAGATTAGTGTGATAAAGGAGATGATACAGAACTGGAATTGCCTAGACATGGCAAGGCCTTGCTGTCTCTAATTATGGTGGCTGGTAAAAAAACAATTACTAGTAAATCGAAATTTAAACCAACTATATTAGATGTAGTGAATACAGTAACAGAGATAAACAACCAGAATTGAGATCTTCAGAAAATGGTAGGCGCAAACTACATAGGAAAAATGGGAATTGTGGGAACAATACATACAGGGGAGGAATGAGGTTTAAAAAAGGCAGAACTTAAATGAACTATGTAATGTTTGATTGAAAACGATTGAGTATATTATAAGTGATGTATAATGTTTGCAACTGGGAGTGTGTCAGTATAGTTTGTGATGTAAAATGTTTGTAACTACGATTGTGTCAGTGTGATTTGTTTTCATTTACATAAATGTATGATTGCTTATGTCATAACTGATGGTTTAATAAATATGCTTCTTGTTTAAAAAAAGGGGGCAGGAACTGAATAATTTATATAATGTTGTTTAGGTTATGTGATATATAGCAATATATGTGAAGCATAATGTTTGTTAATTTTAATTTGTTAATACAGTTTTGATTACTTTTATATAAATGTAAATGTGCCTATGTCACAAGTGATAATTTAATAAATGTGTTTAAAAAAACATAAACCACTATTTCCCAATACCCTCTACCCTAAAAAAATACATCTCTGTGGTGATATTCACCCTAGCCCTGTACCTGATATACATATGCCTGTGAGTTCTCTCCCCTTTTAACTATATACTCGTTCTACAGCTCAGCCAGCACTAAAGTTCTGTCATATTAACCTCAGCAGCACTGGTAGCAAAACAACTACCTTCATGCATGGTTAAATACCCACATTTTTGACACCCTTTTCATCTGTGAAACTTCACTGAAGCCAAGCTTCAAACATGAGGAAATCACCCCACCAGGTCACAACATATTTAGAATCAAAATAAAGGGTGAAAAGGTGGTGGTACAGCTAAAATGTAGTCTAAGACCATGGAACTCTCTCTCCATCTCTCTCTCTACCCAAATACTCACCCACCTTCAATAATATTGAGATACACATCTCCCTCCACAGACAAAATAACAGGAAAAGCCTATGTATCCTAACTCTATATATCCCACCTGGTAATAAGACAAGCACATTATAAAATGTCCTCTCCTAGACCATGAGACAATAGCACTGGGTGACGTCAACACAAATTGGTTCTCCCTCACCTCTGACTCTCCCTCAGTGTCATTAAATTTATACAGTTACTCATCTCACTTATACTGCAACTAGGCACAAGTCAAATAGGAATAAAATCAACACTAGACTGTTTTTTAACAAACAAACCTAATAAAATGCTATCTTCAGCTACCTTACCAGCTACAGTTAGTGTTCATCTACCAATCATTGCCCTTAGAAACACAACACTCAAGAAATATCATTTAAAAAGATAACAAAATGTAACAAACTTTAATAAAGAATCTTCATTAACAATTCTTACTTCTATAAACTGGAGTACTCTCAAATTTGTTTAAAAAAAAAAAAAAAAAAAAACCATTCCCAAAGCAATGCACCTACTTAATACTACCTTCCTCAATGATTTAAATAAGCTGGAACCCATATGGAGAAAGAGGGTCAAATAAAACACTACCCCCTGGCTATCTGCAATGACAAAAAAATTAATGTAGGATAGGGATAAGGCATGAAAAACAATGTCAAGTTAACAAAATATAACAAAATCTCTAAAAACTTCAGACATCTTCACAATCAGACCAAAATAAGACCACACCACAAAAGGAGGGGGTGTATCCATATTCATAAAGGATACTCACACCTCCAGGTTGGTGGCAACGCACGAAGCTTCGGAAACCATCCAGGTGCAACTAACCATAGGCAAAACTGCTCTACAAATTGTAGCATGCTACAGGCCACCCTCTCAAACTCAGGAACCCCACACAGCCTTCCTGAAGACACTGGAGGGTATAAATGTATCTCCAAACACCATCATATTGGGTGACTTCAACTACCCGAATATAGACTGGGAACATTACTCAAGCCCTAACTTTCTAGCCCAATGGTTCCTGGAGTTCATAAATTCAAATGCCATGGAACAGCTAGTCACTGTTCCCATGAGAGGAGAAAATATACTAGATCTCATTGTCACAAACATGGGGACAAAATGCTCCACACCGGAAGTATATCCCTCATTGGTGAGATCTGATCATAAACTAATCTCACTGGAAATCCACATCCGCCCCACCCCAAGCAAAAAGACCATAGTGAAGAACTTCTCTAAAGCAAACTTCACACTACTCAAGACTGGTGTGGTATCCTTCAAGGCCCCTGAGCCAGAGGAAACCACAACCCAAGCTCTGGAAGCCCTTACAAATGCCTTCTATGAACACCTCCAGGACTGCATGGATCAGGCAATCCCAAATAAAACCAAGACTCTTTCCACAAAGGGCAAGCGTCCAGTCTGGTGGACCCCAGCCATTAACAAACTTTACAATAAGAGGAGAAAGCTATTACATGATAGAACAAAATCCATAAAAGGAAGTCACCCCTGATCATTATTAGTAAAAAATACGAGCACTCATAAAATCAACTAAGGCCAATTTTGAGAGAAAAATTGCCATGGATTCAAAGGACAATCATAAGGCCTTTTTCAGCTATGTTAGAAACCTGGGTGGAAACTCCCAGATATGCTCAGAATTAGTCCAAAATGATACAAAAATCACTGAACCCACAGACATTGCCAACATACTGGCAGACAGGTTCAGTGCAAACTTCACCCCTCTCCCCTAAAGGAGATAAGTATACCAGGCGAGTGTAGCCTCCCGGACATGTCAAATGCGCAGGTGAAAGCTGCTCTCTCTAAAGCTAAAAACACAGCATCAATGGGACGGATGGTGTCCCGGCTGTGTGCTACGAGCTAAATGAGGAATTAAACCCGCACATAAGGCAGCTGTTTAATCTCAGCCTTACCACAGGATACGTGCCCAAGGAGTGGCGTCGGCAACTGTGGTCCCACTCCACAAAGGCGGTGCCTCACGGACCCTGGTAATTACCGCCCATAAGCTTAACAAGTCTAGTCTGCAAAGCTATGGAGAGGATCATAATGGAGCTCATAAACAAAGATATAGGGGACTTGCAGACATTGGACCCGACCCAGTTTGGCTTTGTCAAGGGAAGATCATGCCTTTTGAACTTGGTTGACTTCTTGAAACAGTCACCAAGGCCATTGATGAGGAAAGGCAGTCCATACAGCCTACCTTGACCTTGCAAAGGCTTTCGACACAATACCCCACTCGGGTATTGTAGAAAAACTTACCAGCTTAAATGTAAACCCATATGTCACAAGATGGGTTGCAAACTGGCTTAAGGACAGAACCCACAGGGTTAGAGTTGCTGGCGCTGTGTCAGACTCCAAGCCGGTCACAAGTGGTGTCCCACAGGGCTCTGTCCTTGGCCCCTATTGTTTGGCATCTACTTCTCAGAAGTACAGGCCAACATGGGAGGACTTTGGCTGACAAAGTTTGCAGGCGACTGCAAACTGGGCCATAGTGGAAAGTGCATCGGACACGGATATCCTTCAGAAGGGACTCACGGAAACAGATAGCTGGTGCCAGAGCCATGGCCTGAAGTTAAACGCCAAAAATGTATAGTCATACCCTTCGGGAAAAACAAGGTAACCCCAAGCTACCATATAGGTGGCAATCCACTAAGCACAGAAGAGGTTATCAGGGACCTGGGGACCCAGGTTGACAGTGGCCTTTCTTTTGACACTCACATTGCTAAAGTGGTTAGAAAGACCTTCTACATTGCCCACCTGATCATGAAGGGATTCACATCCAGATCTAGTGAGGTCATTGTTCCCCTGTACTCTTCACTTATCAGACCAATGATCGAGTACAATGCCCCATTCGGGATGTATCTCACCCGACATCTGCAGCAATTGGAGAGACCCCAAAAGTTCCTCACCAAAAGGATAAAGGGACTCCAAAATCTGTCATATGCTGCCAGATTGAAGAAACTCCATCTCTATTCAGTCGCATACCGTCTGCTCAGAGGTGACATGTGCCTGACATACAAGGCCATGTCCAACCCGGAATTAATGGACATGCTCCACCTCAAAAATCCAAATCCACCAAAACCACTAGAGCAAGCGACTTAAACCTTAGCACGGATATAAATAGGACGTGCTGGAGGGATAGATTTATCACTCAGAGACTCCCTATGCTGTGGAATAAAATCCCAGTCCATGTGAGGCAGAGCACCTCGCTGACTCTGTTCAAGAGAAATCTAGACCTGTGGATGGGAGATCGTAGGTTTACCCCAGGAATCATCTCTGTGTCACTGCTGGACAGAGGCACAACAAACTAATGGGCACAGTATTTTTTCATATAAGGGGTGGTGTAAGCCACAATAATTTGGGCTAGGCTTATAAATGCCTTAGGGCAGATAGCCTAGTATAAACCTATGAACCTATGAACCTATGAACCTATGAAAACAAATCACTATTTCAGCCTACAAAACAATTGCCAAAAATCCTGTTACTTTCTGTAGCTCCATCTAAAAACCTTTATCCCCTTGGTAGAATAGAGCAACCCAGTCACTACCTAAACATGCACCCAGACCATATTTCTTCATTATTTCATGCACCCAGACCATATTTCTTCATTATTTAACTCACAGTTCATTGACACCATAAAATCATTACTTAACATAGACACTAACCATTCACCTTTGTTTAATGTCAAAGTCAGTGGCAACCATAAGACTTTCATCAACAGTGTCCCAACCTCTCTCATTAAAAAGCACTTCCAAAAATTAAAACTTACTACCCTAGATACAGACAACGTACCCAATGAGTACCTGAAAATCACAGCAGATGCCATTGCCTACCCCATTGCAATATTCATTAACAGATCCAGCCAACAGTCCTATTTTCCCTCCCTATGGAACAAATCATTCATCTTTACTCATAAGGAGGGAAACACGACTGATCTTTCCAACTATAGACCCATAGTCATACCCCCCCCCCCATCGAAAACCTTAGAAAAATGCATCCATTCTCAACTCCTCAACTACATTATTACCATTAACCTCATCTCCCTGTCTTGGTATAGTTTTAGCCGAAAGCACAGTAGCACTATTGCACAGACTTTTCTAACGGTGTTAATCATAGCTGCAATCCAGGTAATATTGTTTCTGCTCTCTTCTTGGGCCTATCTAAAGCCTTTGACACTGTCTTACATAATAAACTGCTTTTTCATCTATCCTCCCTTGATCTGTGCTACTCCAGTCTCTCCTGGTTCCTCAGCTACCCATCTGACACATCCCAAGCTGTTAAATGGCAATCTAGCCCCTCATCTTTTTTAAAAGTTTCTGCCTGTGCCAGTGTTTCCCAAGGATTCATAGTAGGACCACTCCCATTTAATATTTTTAAAAGTAATTTACACACTCCTTCAAAACATTGCCAAACTACTGCAATATGCCCGTGATGTATCCATTATCTGCTCTGCACAAAATTCCATTCTTTTCCAACAGTTCACACAAGATTCTTTCTCCTCCATAAAAAGTGGCTAGCAAAATCAGACTTAAAGCCAAAAATTAAAAAGACAAAACTGCTTTTTATTCTTAAGTCTCATACCAAATGCTAAGCTAACTTTCAAATAATTTCTGCAAATAACACAACAATTGAGGCAGTCTACAGTACTAAATCACTGGGGTTACAATAGACCACACCATGGAACTCAAGCTCCAAATCCAACAAGCAATGAAAAAACACATCAGAAGTTATGTCTGCTATACAGAGCTAAACAATATATGTCTGAAAGAAGTCAGATAACATTAGCATCCTTCTACCTATTGCCTCCACGTCTGCATGTCTCTCATATTTTCACCAACCACCAGTTCACCACCACAACTAAACTACAGCAGTGTTGTAATAAAATAGTCAAATTTGTTTCGAACCAACCATACTCCACACATCACTGTATTGTCCATAGGCATCTGAATTGGCTTGAGCTACCTCATCACCTCACCTACTAGCTTCAGACTGCACACAGATTACTCATTCATCCTGACAAATTACCTGTCCTAAGTATTATACAACTCAACTCCACCAACAGAGCTCTCCACTCTACTGATAAACATCTTTTCTCAGTTCAAAAAGCTTACAACAAAGCAGGAAATGCTCTTTACTCCAATTGTATCTCAAAAGCTTGGGTCTCAATTCTCCTCCAATCAGAATCCTCAAAAATATACATATCTTCAAAGGTAAATTAAAACTGTCCCTGCTTGACTCCTGGCTATGCCTCTGATATTCCACAGGCTAAATCATTCCTAAACTATCACTCCTATGTATATATCCATGCCAGTGACTATCTCTTCTTTTTTCTCTCTTATTTTCCTGTTTTTCCTCTACTTATGATAAAATGCTACATTTAAGTTCAACTACCTTTATATATATATATATATATATACATATATATATATATATATATATATATATAAAATATATATATATATATATATATATAGAGAGAGAGAGAGATATAGATATACATAGATATATACATATAGATACACACACACACACACACACACACACACACACTCACACACACACACACACACACACACACACACACACACACACACACACACACACACACACACATACACACACACATACATAGCAGGTTGCAAACTCACATTTAATGCTTGAGCATCACCAGGTTGTGGATTTATTACATATAACCATTCATTTTGCACACTCTAATAACATTATATAGACCAGGCTTGAAGGCATGAGAATTACATTAAGTATATAAGTATTATGATTCAACAAAGAAAGAAAGTAACAATGGACCTCATTGTCTTAAACAACTCTATGTAATTTGTCCAGTTCACTTCTGACTGCATCAAGAGATGATAGTTGTATATTAGAATGCAGGGCTTACAAAACTGAAAGATATTTGATCATAAATGTGATTGATAGACCAAATGCCCACAAACATTCTTGTTGTCTGCCTGACACCAAGGGTAATGTTTTTAGAAATTGTTTAGGAACAGATTTTGCAAAGCAGTTTCTTTGATATATGGTTGGCACCCTATATGTCCATGTTCTTCAGAAAACTCAGGAATTCTATGATTATCTGAGGATTTGAGGAATGACCTGAAATCAATGTCTCATTACGTCTCATTCTCAGGGACAGACTGTAAGTAAATATTGTAGAAGTTATGTAAATCCAACCCAAGGCTAATGCAGTTTCCAGGACTTCTAGCACATCATCTTAAATCTTTGCAGAAAATTGCCAGATAATGATATATCTTTCTATTCCTTACTGAAATGCTTAAGTACCTCTCTTAGGGATTCCCTTCAATATCAGCTTTAGAACTTCATATTCTGGAAGAAGCTGGTCTAATTCTACTATGTACTATAGCAGTTTTCTTGACCACAATGACTGACTTTCATTTATAATTTCAGCAGTTAATGACACACAGTAGGCAAAAATAAGTTGTCTCAGTGATGTAAGGAGATGCTTGAGGACCACTATTCTTCCAGAAATCTCTATTCTGACAAAATAACTACTCTTTTTTATTTGCTGTCTTGAGGTTTGGATTCCTGACCCCTCCCCTCAACTGAGCTTTGGTGTTTCATTGTGAGCTTTTCAGGTGTGAGATGGGAAATAAGAATGCACGTGAGTAGAATCATCTGCAACCACCTAAAGCATGTAGAATGAAAGGTTTAACAGTAAATACAGCACAGCAGACAACTCTACATTTTTGGGGAAAATACAGACCAAACAGCATACTGTTCTGAAAGAGAAAGTACAGAATGCCTGCCGTGTACATCTTCATTTAGTACGTCATAACTGGAAGCCCTTTTCCTAGATTTATTTAAGACCCATTTTTGACCAGTGACCATGTCATGCTTCCTCTCCAGACTCTGGAATAGACTGCCCGTACATGTCAAGCAAACTGCCTCTTTGGCCTCTTCAAAAGGAACCTTGATGAATGGATGGGAGATAGGAAATTCACCCCGGGGATCACATCAGTCGCCCTGCTAGACAGGGGTCCAGGGAAGTAAATACTGTGGGAAGAAATAGACAGGGAATTGTTATGGCTAGGCTTGTATAGGCCCTAGGGCCGATAGCCTAGTACCAACCTATGAACCTATAAATATAAATATATATATATATATATATATATATATATATATATATATATATATATATACATACATACATACATACATCTACATGTATAAATATGTTTCCTCTACTGTTGAATGACTGTGCTGGATGATATGTTTGAGAAAACTTCAGCATTATTTGTATCTGACATGTCTTAGTGGTAAATCATTTTGGCTATAGTGTGCAGGGTCCTGGGTTTGAGACTTGCAAGTGCTGCTTATTTTGTTGCTCGGCAGAACAGGGGCTGTTGGAGACAGAATGATTAAGGCACTTTGAAGCAGTTGTAAGTGGGTTTGCGTGGGTTTGCATGATGGTAAGCAATGCTAACTTCCGGTTAAATATGCTTACAGAGAGTTAGCATCAAAATTGCTTATTCTGTGTGTGCATTGCTTACCCCCACTCAAACAGTCTTAAACCCACTTACCACTGCTTAAAAGTGCTTACTCTCTCTTAACCTCACCCTAATTTCTTTAAAAGAAAAGGAAAAGGGGTGATAGGAAAGTGGTGAAAAAGGGGCACAAAGACAGAAAGACAATAAGAAAAATAGCTAGGGATGTGCAGGACAGGTGTAGGGAAGGTCCACAGCTGCCCATTTCTTCTACAGCAACAGCTGCGCATATACACTGAATTTGGAGGTAGATTTGGACACTCAAACCCCTGACAGAGGGGTGAGGACAACAGTAATATGTTGTGAAGCCAATTGCATCAGATTACGTGTCCAGTGGACACAGTTGCAAAATGGACAGCTATGTATGGGGCAAGATAGATTTCTTTCTGGGAACAGATTGCCCTTTTTTTCTTTTTTTAAGGTGAGAGTGGGATATTGGGGAAGGATAGTAGGTATATTTGGGGAGGTAGGTTGGGTAGGATGACAGACAAGACAGACAAGACAGCATACTGGGGCAGTGTATGACACACATGGGGAGTAAACACCTTGGATGGGGAGGGGTGTTTGGAAGTCGGTAGCCCATGAGCCCCCAAATGGAAACAGTGCGACTGATGTCCCCACACATGGGCAGTCACCACTGCACCTTCCCGGCCCCAAATGTGGCTGTTCAGTGGGCTGTGTATGAGGTGCAGGCTGACCCTCTAAATGCACCATGTGGCTCTCAAGCTGGCATAGCATATCTCCAAACTCCCTGTGGAGCTCACTACACATCAGACCCCGGACCTGACGACTGGGGACAGTTTCCTGTCCGTGCCTGCTTCCGGGGGGGGGAAAGCCCCATCCCCTGAGACAGTTCCACCTGAAGGTGGTGCAGGACCAGCAGATGAGGAGGTCCCAGGGTGGGCACCAGCTGTGCTGGTGCCCGGTCCCACGGCCAGATGAGGTGGGAAAGGTGGGTCTGCTGGGACCGGCCTTCCCAAATGTGCTATGCTGTTGCAATTTTAAAACATAGGTGGGTTGTAATAGTCAACACATTCCAGGATTAGGTATAACAGCATGCATAGAAATTCCCATTAACCCAAAACACCAGATATGGAACAGTTGCATAGCAAACAGAACACATGCATATATGGAACCACAATGACCATTACAACAGCATGCAGTTACATTGATGGCAACATGCCACCGATGCGGGAGTATTTCAACATGGCACATGCATAGAAACACATTTCAATATTTATCAAACAATAGGACATATGTCCCAAAAGTAGATTTAATTGTACACATACCCATTGTGTTGTGTATTTAGATTATTGTGACAGATATGGTGTGGGGGGTGGAATGTCAAATAACAACTTGTATATCCCTGTATTTCTCACAACTTTCTTAGCCACTGCTGTAATCTGTACCTTGCAGGTATTATTACACTAGCCTATGGCCTTAGTTTGGACAGTGGCATGTTTATAGACAAGTGTACACATGAACTGTGTTTTACCTACAGTATACACCTCTTACCTGGTATACCTGTGGATGTCTTGTTTGTTAACACTACCTGACTATTTCTACGCATATTCCCAGATTCCATGTTGATGTTATGCACATACCTCTCAATATCTTATTGCACACACTCTGGTCAAGGCTTGACAACATGCAGGTGGAAGTGGGACATATTTTGACAACTGCCCTCATAAACTTTTGGTGAGTTGGTACAATGACAGGTTTGTTTTCATATACATTTTCTGAATATTTACAGATCTGAAAATCAGTTATATCTCATTAAAATCTGCCTAAATTTCAGAGATCATCATACTAATTTGCCAGGGGGACAGGGTAACAGGCAGTGGATATGGACCAATTATCTGGGCATTCTGAACAAATCTGTACAGTCGAGGGGTATGAGTATGCATACAGCTTACTACCACTCACAGGATTCGAACCATAGCTGTGTCTTTTAAACATAAAGCAGTGTACATCACAGTTGAGTATGCTGTTTAGATACTGATGTGTATTTCTTCACTGTTTTCTGTCTATAAGTCTCCCATGGTTTTACAATCTAATCTTGCAATTACAACAGCCTTATACAGGGATTCCTAGACATTTTTATTATGTAGCACAGTGTGGGTAACAGTGATGACTAATACATTATTATTCAGAGAAACTGCAACACTAACAATGCCATACAAAACCAGACTAAAGAGTACCAGTTCAGGATTTCAGTCTTTATTTCCAGGCACAGTTTTCTTATCTGACAGACCTATGGAGGGAATGTTTGTTAATACTACCTGAATGTTGCCACACATATTACCAGATTCCATGTTATTATTATGCATATACATTTCACTCTGTTACTGCACACACTCTGGTCATAGCTTCACAACATGGAGATAGAGATGGGACATAATTTGCATATTACTCTCATAACATTTTGGTGAATTGCTAGAGTAACAGGTTTGTTCTTATAGATATTTTTCTGATGGTTATGATGTTTGACAATCAGTTGTATGTCATTGTTTGCTACCTAAACTTCTGGGATCATCCCACTGATTTGCCAGGGGGACTGGGTGACAGGCAGAAAATTTATGCCAATTATCTGAACTTTCTGAAAAAATCTGTAGAGTTGAGGGGTATGATTATGCATACAGCTTACTACTACTCCCAGGATTCAAACCATGGCTGTGTATGCTAAAATTTAACAGCTTACGTCACAGTAGAGTGCTCTATTTGAATGTTGTTTTGTATCTTTTCACTGTTTTCTGGCTAAGTCTCTCTCAGTTGTACAATATGATCTTGTGATTACAACAGTCATATACAGACATTCCTACACATTTTAGTTATGTAACATAGTGTGGGTAACAGTGCTGAATACAACAGTACTATTAAGAGAATGCAACACTACATTACCATATGATACCAGAGTAAACACAAGCAGTCCAGGAGTTAGACCTTTATTGCCAGGCTTTTACCCTACTATTTAAATACAACCTATATGAGACTCTTCCTGCCATATTGTCTGGTTTATTCAGTACATCCCATACACAATACAGGTGTTATACTGGCAATTAACTTTCTACTACTTTTATATTTATTTCTTATGACGGTACATGCAAGATTATTACTAACCTGCCTTGCTATGCAGCCTTTGCAGCCTACATGCATGGGCTTCCTGATTCATAGCCCACTTTGCTGCAGCTGTCAGAGACATAGAGGAATATTTAGCCATACCTATCCATAATATACATGAGCTAGACAATTATTAAACAGTTAGTAGAATGAGTACTTACACACTGCTGGGACAACACCCTTCTGCCTAGCTTCTTGGATCCACTGATCCAAAAGCTCCCTCTTCCTCCATTTCAGGTTGGCATAGTGATGCCTGACCTGCTCACCAGTTCAAGGGATGCCAGTGGCACTGGTGAGGTCATGGATGAGATGGTCCCAGGCTTCCGCTTTATATTGGGAACCCTGGTACTGGCCCTGCAGCAGTCTCTCTCCATGGTCTTTTACCAGGAGTCCTGCCATGCTTGATCCTTCCCCAACACCAGCCATTGTGCCTACAGGAGGAAGCTGCAACCAGTTATGAGATATATTCTCGCCTGTGGGGTTTAAATAGGGCCGATTTCCTGCACTTTTTCATGATTGGATGGTTTTGAAAATGTTAAGCTATGGGCAAACCAGCTTACCTAAGGTTGGCATTGCTTAAAGGGGCATTCCAATGGGTAAATCTATTTAGCTGGGCTATGCCTTGCTTACACCTGGTAAGCAGAGGTGTGCAATGCTTAGTGTTGCTTATTTTTAATTTTGCCCACTATTTGCTGTTTGGCATTTATTTATAATTCATTACATGTTATAACTTTGTTTAGTATCCGTGATTCATGTGTATGTACACTGTATGGGGTAATTGTGTTTATCGGGGGATTACTTTATTACAATGACACCTCACATTTGGACTAAATGCAGTACTCCAGTTCACAAATATGTGTTTTAGTAGGTTATACAACATAACATTGTTTATAAATTCCTTTCACATGTAAAATGTGTTTTTGCTATAGTGAGGATCTGTTTGAGTATACCTCAGTTTTATGTACAGCTGATATGGTGTAGTGGTAAATCACTCTAGCTGTGGTGTGTAGGGTCCTGGGTTTGAGACTTGCAAAGGCTCATTATTTTGTTGCTGGGCAGAACAAGGGCTGTTGGATACAGAGTGACTAAGGCATTTTTAAGCAGTTGTAAGCAGGTTTGTGTGGGTTTGCATGATGGTAAGCGATGCTAACTACCAGGTAAATATGCTTACAGAGAGTTAGCCTCAAAATTACTTATTCTGTGTAGGCATTGCTTACCCCCATGCAAACAGCCTTAAACCAGCTTAGTACTGCTTAAAAGTGCTTATTCCCACTTACCCACACACTAATTTCTTTAAAAGACAAGAAAAAGGGGTGATAGGAAAGAGGTGTGCAATGCTTAGCATTGCTTATTTTTAATTTTACACACTATTTGCTGTATGGCATTGATTTATCATTCATTACATATCATAAATTTGTTTAGTATCCCTGATTCATGTGTAAGTATACTGTATGGGGCACTTGTGTTTATCGGGGGATTTCACCACTTTATTACAATGATACCTCACATCTGGACTTAATGCAGTACTCCAGTTCACAAATATATGTTATTTAGTAGGTTATACACAAAATAATTGTTTATGACTTACTTCCACATGTAAAACGGAAATTTTCTACAGTGAGGATTAAACCAGGAATGACTGCTCACAAAGCATACGCTCTAACCACTACACTATAGCAGTACTGCTTCTATTGAATGAATCTTGCTATTTAACATCTTGTGCTATTTAAGCTGGACTATAAGTGGCTTAGCAACTGGCACATCCGTGCAGCTATGGTTAAAGTTTACCGCTTTTATAAAAAAAAAAATCTTGCGGTGTTATTTTATCTATACCCTTCAAAAATATCCCTGCTACTGCTACACCTGTTATTTTGTTAGTTTTCTGCTTCATGGAGGGTATACCTCTCAACCTCTTGAAATGCAAACTCTGGACAAACCCTGAAATGATGGGGGAACAAATGGAGGGACAGAGTTAAAATATTGCTGTGGATTTCTGCGTGCATCTGTACATTTTACAGCTATCCTGACGTGTTTGGGGTGCTATGAGCATTCTCGCTCATTTTAATTGGCCGAACGGCAATTCTTGAGTGCAGGGGCATGTATATTGTGAGAGCTCTGCTCTCAAACACACCCCCTGCACTTGTCCACGGCTCCATGTTAGTTTAAGAGCACAGGCCGGACGCCTTCGTAAATATGCATGGTGCACTGCCATGCTGCACTTAAACAGTTGTTTCCATGCAGGAATAACTTATTCCTGCACAGATTAGTGAATCCTGGGAATATTTAAAATAACTATATACACTATTTCAATAGACTGTCAAATGATCAGTTTACTATCTTTAATTTATTATTATTATCATTATTACTATTAATGATAAATGAGACAAGATAAAATCCATATTCTTATCAGATCATTGAGTATTTTTACAGTATATATCTTCTTCTTGCTTTTCCTGGTTAGGGGTCACCACAGCAGATCACCTGTCTGTTAACGACTGGCAGTGGAGATTTTACAGTGTTGAGTTCTCAGCCTGGTGCCCAACCTTCCACAGAAAGCACACACACACACACACACACACACACACACACACACACACACACACACACACACACACACACACGCCTACGGCCAATTTAGAGTGTCCAATCCACCTACAGCATGTCTTTGGGTGGAAAGCAGAGCACCCAGAGAAAACCCACACTACCACAGGGAGGACATGCAGACTCCACTCAGAAAGCACCCCAACTGAAAATTGAACCAGAGAGCTTCTTGCTGTGAAGCGACAATGCTAACCACTGCACCACCACAGCCACCCAAAGTATATATCTAATAATGACTATTCTGGCTGGCAAAATTTAAAATTTGCAGTATGTTCTTTTTTTCTTATTTGTGCAGTGTCATTTTCTTTTCCATTCAAATTAATGGTTACAGTTATGAATTATGGGTATGGGAAAACATTTGTCTCAATTTCTAGCATTTTCTATATATATTTCCAATAGACAACAAGATAATATAAATTGATTTTCCTTGATGCATATGGAAATTGGAGCAGTTAATAAAGCCAAATATTTCATTATTTTAAATTTACTAATCCATAAATTATGAACAAAAGACAGAAATGCTCCTAAGCAACTCCGAAAGTATATTTTAGTCATAGCAATATATTTCCAGTCATTATTGGTGTCCTTTCATTTTCAGTAACAAGTATTATTTTTGTGACTTATTTTATCAATCTTATTTGGTCTTCAAAAGACATAATGTAGATGCTTCATTGCAAATATTTCCCAAAAAAATAAACTAGTTGTTTTGTTTGATTTCAAAACAATATGATTATATTTTTCCAAAAATGTTCAGATATTCAGACTCACATAAATACTTCCAATAAGATTATGTTAGGGAAAATCCATGAGACAGTATACATTTATAGAGATCTGATAAGACATATGTAGATGTTTCTTTATATGATAATATTTACGTTAAACATTTTAGTAACCTAGAGAAAATCTAGAAATCAGCTTCTGCCATAATCTGTATTTTAGAAAATATATATTGTCTATATTTTACATAGATAACTATCCTCCCTTACCTAATCTATGTCTATGAATTATGCAATCCAATAACAATAAGATAGCTTCCTTTAAGGAATTAAATCAGTATGTAGATTTCACTATTCTTCCAGACTTTCATTCTTTGATTAATACTACTTTTTGTTTGTTCTGTAGTAAAACTAGAGATATTGTGAAAACCATTTTAATACTAAGATATTTATACATAATTTACTTAAAATATTTTAATTCTGAATTCATATAATATTTTACTAGGATATTTATATACAAATTTCTTAATGCTCAGTGTATTTATTTATACAATCTTACAGCCAAGGAGGGCTATCTAGGAGTCTAAACCACTGAAAGTTGGGTCATATATTATCTTTCAAACCTATTTATCTGAAACATTTTAAAATATCCATATTCTTAGCCTTTCTTCTGTAACATTGCAGAGAGTGCCATCATTTACCACATCTACTGTAAAAATAATTTTTTTAATAATTTTCATAAGTATACATTCTATAGCAATGCTCAAGTGATTCCTAGTTATATATAGCTCATCATAAACCCTACCCCCAACACAGTCAATGTAACTTTGCTACTGTGATATCTATACATTTGAATCAAAGCACTCCTGGCTACCTTATATAAAATTGAGTAGAGTTGTGAATTATGGAGTATCAATCCTTATATTTCAAATGTTTATCCATAGTTATCTGCTTTTTTAATGTCCTATGAATATGTTCAAATTTCCTAATTTGAATCTTATGTAAACAAAATGTCATTCTGTGCTCAGTATGTGATCTTTTTACTGGCTTAATATAATAATTACAACCTTTCCCTTTTTATTTATTATTTATATTATTTATTTGACATTTGTTAACTGGGTTAGTCTGTCTGAGTCAATGGCCCATTTTCAGTGGAGACCCGACGAGAAAAGCTCCAGCAATGCAAATATAAAAAGATAGCATAGTAGGCAATATACAAAACCCATGAAAAGTGGTGCAGCAATACAGCATAAGCAAAAATTACATATGCAGTAATCAGGTGAAACGAATAACTGTAATAAAAATAAAACAAAATGAAGTAAATGCAACCAGTACATTTAAGTATTTACAATAATGACATATCTTTCCCAAGAAGCTTAATATAGTATTGTCTAGTGACCTGATTAGTCATTGAATTATTAGATACAGACAGGTAGTGGAAAGAAAAAAAAAAGGAAATGTCAGATTATGGAGGATTTAAGCAAGGATAGGCTTTTGAGTTCAGAAAGTAGTGCCTGACTTCAGTTTTAAAGCAGCTGTAACTAGTGATGCTATGAATGTAAGGTGGCAGCCTATTCTATGCAAGGGACACAGAGTGTTTATAGAGGGGTTTACCATAAGTTTTGTTGGGTTTATAGATGACTACAAGGTGCTGTTCAGAACTATGAAGAGACTGGGTTGAGGTGTAAGGGCATACTAAGGTAGAGAGTGATGGTCAGGTTAGCAGTTTGTTGAGTAGGGAGTGTATCAGCTGCAGCTGAGCAAATAGTAAGAGCTGGAGGAATTCTAGCCATTGAAGCTGTTTCAGGGCAAGGCAATGATGGGATTTATAAGGCTGGTTACAGGAAAATCTGGCCATGTTATTGTAAACTTGTTCTAGTTTGGAGAGAAGGTTTGACTGGAGATGAGTTAGGATAGGGGAGGCATAGAGGAGATATGGAAGGAGATAGACTTGGGCAATGGTGGGTTTGGAGATGGGAGCAAGAAATTTCTTATTCCTGTAGAGAAGACCTTCATGTTAGTTTTTTTGATACAGTGTTGGATATGGATGTCGAATTTGAATTGGTCATTGATTATTGTACACAATAAGTTAGTGTGAGGCTCAGCTTTGATGAAAGTGTTATTAAGTAAACAAATAGTAAAGGTGGATTTAAGGTGGTAGAGAGTTTTATGGAGAAATAGTAGAAGCTTCATTTTTGGGGGTTTGAATAAAAGTTGATGCTCTGTGAGATGTTTTCCAAACATGAGAAGGTGATGGAAAGAAGTTTAGAGATGTTGTCAGCACAAAAGATAAGAGTAGAGTCATCTGCGTACTGTATGAGGGAGGAAGTGTTGCAGGAGGAGTAAAGATGATTGGTGAAGATGGTGAATAGGAGAGGGCCAAGGACTGAGCCTTGAGGGATACCAGTTTGGAAAGGTAAGAAAGAGGAGTAAGCAGATTTCCATCTGACAGACTGCAGACTATTTGATAGATAGCTTGAGAACCAGTAAATAGTACAGGGAGAGAGATTAAGGTCAGTAAGCTTAGTTAGTAGCTTGGAATGGGACACAGTATTGAAAGCTGTAGAGAGGTTAAGAAAGAGGCAAGACATGAGGAGGTTTTTGTCCCTGACTTCAGCAAGAGTGTGAGTGAAGGATAGGAGGACAGTGGAGGTGCTGTGGTGTGGTTTAAAGCCATGTTGAGTGGGGGTCAGAAGATTTTCATTAATACGGTGAGTTAAAAGATGATTGTGAATATATTTGTTGAGGATTTTTAGATAGATGAGATAGGATGGCAATGGGTATGTAGTTAGCGGGATCAGTGGAGTTACCTCCTTTGTGAAGTGCAATGATGTAGAAAGATTTCCAGATGTAGCCTCTTGGATAGATCTATTTATTAGGATAGAGACAGGATAAGCTATGGAATGAGCAGAGAGTTTAAGAAAGAGGGGAGGGAGGTTATTGGTAGAAGAGAACAAGGTTTTAGTTTAGTGAAGTGAGTTGATGTAGGCTGTGGAGATGGGGTCAGGAGACAAAGGGGTTGTGTTGCATGTGTAGTGAGTGGTGTGAGGGTGGTTATGGATTTGGGAGGGTTGGGTAAGTTTTTGAATAGATTCGATGAAGTAGGTATTAAATAAGATGGCAGTTTCTACAGGAGAATTATTAGGGTAGGGTTTGGGGGTGGTAGGTTGACCTGGATTTAAGATTTTATTGATGGTATGCCAACATTTTAGGGGGTAGACTTTTGGGAGAACTGGATATTATAAAAGTAAGTTTTCTTGTCTTTGTTAATTGCTGTTTTAGTTGCAAAAATTATCAGCAATTAACTTTAAGCAATTAACTTTAATTAGAAAACAGCAATTAACAAAAATATATTTTTTGTTAATTGCTGTTTTCTAATTAAAGTATGTAATACATGATATACTAGCATTTCCTAATTATGAAATTAATATTATTATTAAAACCAAAGTTAATTTCAGTCATTATGTCCAGATCTCTGATCTTTTTTTCCCCTTGCATACAATGCATTCATTCATCCTTATAACACTTTAATGCTGAATTCTGTCTATAGCTAGGTTTTCTTGGTACAAATGCAGTATATATATATATATATATATATATATATATATATATATATGGGTCCCATTCAAAAGACCGAAACGCCGATTCCCCGACGCGGAAATCACCGACGCCAGATGACCGACAGGTACGTATACCGACAGGGTGATTCGCCGACAGTGGAAAGACCGACAAGGGTAATCTGCGATCGCGATCCGGTAAGTGTGCGACAGTGACGGAGGTAGGAGTGGTCAGGTAAGTGAGTTAGGGTTAGGGTGCAGGTAGGTGATGTGTACGTTAGTGTCGGAACTTGGGCTAGGGGTGTGTAAGTGAGTTAGGGTTAGGGTGCAGGTAGGTGATGTGTACGTTAGTGTCAGAGCTTGGGCTAGGGGTGTGTAAGTGAGTTAGGGTTAGGGTGCAGGTAGGTGATGTGTACGTTAGTGTCGGAGCTTGGGCTAGGGGTGTGTAAGTGAGTTAGGGTTAGGCTGCAGGTAGGTGAAGTGTGCGATAGTGTCGGACCTTAGGGTTAGGGTTTGGGTCAGGGCTAGTGTGTATGGTATGTAGTGTCGCGTGTTGTTTACGTTCCGTGTGTCAGTGATTTGGTGTTCGGTGTTTTGCGTTGTCGGGTTTGTGTCAGGTTTGTGTGTTGTCGGTTATTTGGCGTCGGTGAGTTTTGTGTCGGGGAATTGGCGTTTCGGTGTTTAGAAGTAGACCCATATATATATATATATATATATATATATATATATATATATATATATATACATAATTATTCATAACCCTCTAACACTATTCTACTAATTCAAGCTATTCTTATACTAGACTCTAAATGTCTTCTCATCTCATATAATTTTATAAATCTGTTTCCTTTTCATGAAGTAAGCTACATCTAGGCAATGAGCTGCTATTTTAAAAATTGAGACCAGAACATAATCAATATCTGGAAGTCCAGTCCCTGCCTTTTCCAGTGTCCTAATGTGTTGTTTAAAATCTTATTCTAGTTCCAATAGAACACCAAGGAAATGTTATTAATGATTTATTTAATGATTAGTTATTTGTTTAATGTGTTTTCTTCTTCTATTGGAATTCAATCTATCCTCAAAAACAAAGAAAATCATTAGATTTGAATGGCATTCTTCTGAAGTATTTTGTAAAAGTCATAACTGATTTGTATAATAGATTCTATATTTAAAGAAATTATGATTAACATATATTTTATTTTATATTTTTCACAATTCCTGGTATACTTATATAGTCCCTCTAAAGAGATTCATATTTTGATTATTTTAAAAACAATTTGTTTTGTTTTCATTTAACTTGACATTACTTTTGTTTTTAATTTTTTTTAAAGAGAGATCTTTAAACTTAAAGCATTGAGCTGGAAAAGCTCACCCAGACTCTGCCAGAACTTGCTGTGAGGGAAAGGCTAGTCTGCTTTTGCTTTCTTGTAGTTTGGATTACTTTATTGCCTTTGTCTGTTTTGTATACTGTGATTTTTTTCTTACACTACTGTGTTTTACTTGTATTCTTTTAATTGCATATTAAAACTTGGAAAGAAACCACAGCTGTGTCTCTTGTGAGTCACACAGAAATTAGAACAGGTCAATTAAGGAGTCGCACTGAAGTTAGAACAAGTCAATTAAGGTTAATTATCTGTGAACTGAGGGAGTAGAGCTAGAACTAAACCTTCTATTTAATGGCTAAAATAAAACATTTCAAAGATTTACTGGAAAAGCTCACCCAGACTCTGCCACAACTTGCTGTGAGGGGAAAAGTTAGTTTGCTTTTGCTTTCTTGTATTTTGTATTACTTTATTGCCATCTCCTATTTTGTATACTGTGATTTATTTTTCTTTACACTGTGTTTTACTTGTTTTCTGCTTTTAACTGGATGTTAAAGCTTGGAAAGAGACCACAGGTATGTCTCTTGTGAGTCACACAGAAAATTTTAAATTTTTTTCCCACTTCCCCACCATGTTGCTGTAATGTTTAACACAACTGTCTTTCTAGTTGCTGGCCCATTATGTTAATTTTGCCACATATCTCCTTCCCTTTTCCCTTTCACTGACTGTTGGAGCAAGCACAAAACTATCATTTTGTGAAATCACTCCCCTTCAACTATTCAAATTTATTGGCCATTCCATTGTATTCCATAAAACCAGAATACAAAAGTGTCCATACCCTTTCAATATATCTTGCTCTTTTAAAATTAGTGACTTTCCACTTAGACAGCTAAAGCTTAAGTTACCCCCTTTTTCATATCTATCTGCTGGTCCACACTGCAGTGTTTAATATATTAACACATTGTTTCATCTTAGCTTTAAACATCTACTGCAACACCAGCAGTTATTGAAGAGCCTACATTCTGCCTCTCAGTAGTCATTGTGATATTAGTGCTTCTGTTTTCTACTGGTTAGATAAAGATCACAGGAACATTATTTCCTGGAGACTGATGATCACTAGAAGCCTAATAACTGCTTCATAGTTGACAACTTGGAATTTGTGCTTATATTCTACTCCTGGTGAGAGAAAAAGCAGAGTTCATTGATTCCTGGCTGTTTCTGGTTGGGCAGTGAGTGTCTGTGCTTGATATTCCTGATTGGTCTAATTGCTATTCAAGGCATCCACCAGGAAAAGGCTGCAACAAGCCTGCAGACCCTTGCATCATCTGGGACAAGACTGTAGATCACCAAAGAGGCTGTGGCCTGCTTCACATCTTGGGATTGGTGCTGATGTTTTGCTTCTGCTGGGAGAAGAAGCAAAGGAGCATTGTATCCCAGCATAGTGAAGCTGGGGTGAGACCAGCACTAGTAGTAGCCAGGCAGTAGCCATTCATGTGACTCCCCTCATTTCATCATTCTTAACAACCTAATTATTTGTTCTCAATAAGTATTGCTTGATTTGTTTTTAACTTCAGAATATCTGCCTACATACTTCATCCTTAAATTTTCAAGGTCTAGGTATTAGTTTCCTCTCAAGTGTTTGGCAGTGCCCTGTACAAACACAGACATATTGTCTAAATTTTTTCCTGTAAATGCATGACTGAAATTTCATAGATACCTAGTTGCATACAGGACAACTAGTTTGCAGTGACAGACAGTGTCCCCATAGTTGCAAACTAGATGCTCCTGACATTGCTTTACATTCTCCCTCCAACTGTCATAAAAAAGAGTGTGCTACCATGGATATGAACTTTCTCACTATCTCGTTACCAGCTTGGTGGATATGGGCATCATGAGGCAATGTAGAAATGATCTCATGTTTACTGACAACCAGTTAATTCTCAAATAAACTGATGTGATATGCGAGAGATGCATTTACACAATGTCACTGGAGGCAAAGCTCTCACATAAAAGTACCCCTGATATCAATAAGGTTGTCAGTAGTACACATGCTGCACCCATCACACACAATTCAAAGCAGACATACAGACCCACATATGCTGAGGCACTTAAATGTAACCTTACTAAACCCCAAATAACACCTAGATGAAGTACACACAACAAATACTCTCAGCAGCCCCAAATGCACTCTTTCAAAACAACACCCATATTAACACATACAGACACATCTCACGGAGTCTCTACTTCTAAGCCCATAAAACAAGCCACCACACAATTCAACATTCATGTCACTAGAGACTCCATCATAAGACACACTGACATCCCTCTCACCAAGCTGAGTAAGGAGAAAGTTACGATCAGTTGCTTATCAGGGCTAGGATCTGCCACATTATGCACAGACTCAGGTCATTGCACCAGCACCAATATGACTCAGTCATAGTCCATGTGGGAGTATATGACCTGAGACGTGCCTCCCTAGACTAAATGAAGAGACACGCCATGGAGCTCTTGGAATATGTGTTTCAGGCTCATATGAGCTTACCATTGAGCAGCATTTTACCTAAGTTTAATTGGTTTAGTTTCTGGTGTTATTCTAAGGGGGTGCAATATTTGTCAGCATGAAAGGAAATGGCCAACAGACCACACTGTTTTCCAGGGATGGTCTGCACCTCTCCCCTCTAGGCTTTCAAATATTAGCTAAAATATTGTCTCCCTCCTTAGTGCCCTTTTTAGGCAATATCAAACTGAAAGTACTTTCAATGTAGCAAATAAAAACCAAGATAATCTAAAGGTATTACAGCTCAGTGCTAGAAGTCTAAACAAAAATCTCCACTGCCTAGAAGCTCTCTTCACCTTAAAAAATGCTTATTTCTGTGCGGTCATTGAGACATGGTTTAAAGCGACCAAGAGTACACCAGCAGTGCAAAGTTATAATGCCTTCCAAACAATTAGACCAGCTACTACACAGACAGGGAACAAAGGTGGAGGTGTCTTGATTTACATCTAAAATAAATATAACTCAAGGCTGGTCAGACAGGACAATGCACTTAAGCTGCTCCATGTTCAAATAACCATAGGCAAAATCCAATGCCACTTCCTTGCAGGCTACGGGGTCCCCCCTCTATTGCCCAGGAAGCCCATACCATTTATTTAAACTTACAAGAAACACTCACCATCCAATCAAATGCAATATTCATGGGCGACTTTAATTACCCCACTATAAACTGTGAATCCTACATAACACCAAACGTACAGGCGCAGAGATTCCTTCATTTTGTAAAGACAAACTCCCTGGACCAGATTGTCAACACACCAACCAGGGGTGCAACCATACTGGATCTGGTCCTCAATAATATTGGAGAGTGCTGCACACCCCCTACTGTAAAATCTTCCTTGTTAAGGTCAGACCACAAAATTGTTTCCTTTGATGTAAAAATAAAACATGGACCCCCCCCCCCCCCAGCTAAACCTGGAATATTCAGAAACTACTCTAATGATAACTTTTGCTAATAAGTGATAACCTGGCAAAATTTCAGGCCCGCATAAACCATGAGAACACTGCTGCCTATGCAGAGCTGTTCACAGAAACCCTGTACAAACATGTAATAGGTGCATAGAGGCAGCTGTACACACCAGGAAGAAGTATAGAACTTACTCAAAAAACAAGCCACCCTGGTGGAATCACAAAATCAATGGGATGCATAACAAGAAGAAAATTATGGCAAAAATTAAGAGGTGCAGCACTCTGCAGGATAAAAAAAACACTCATCAAACTAAACAAGCAACTCAGAGGACAAACAAAGTCTAACAAAGCCAAATTTGAGTTACATTTAGCCTCCCAGGCCAAGTACAGCCACAAGGAATTATTTAGCTATATCCACAACTTCAAAGGCAATACACAATTGTGTGCAGAGCTCATTGTAAATGGAGCCACCTATACTTAGCTAGAAGATATAGCAAACCTACTGGCTAATAATTTCAGCTCCAACTTTACCCCTTTCTTCCCCTCTATCTTCCCTCAGGAAATGCCATCAAATATAACTGCCCCTGCTATCACTAGGGAACAGGTCCTTAATGCTCTCTCTAAGGCCAAGAACACTGCATCAGTGAGCCCAGACAATCTCCCAGGATGCCTTCTAAATAGCATGAAACATGACCTATCAGACCCTTTAGAAATGCTATTTAACTGTAACCTTCAAACAGGCTTTGTGACTCAGAAATGGAAAACAGCAACAGTCGTCCCTCTTCACAAATGTGGGACATCTACAGACCCTAGAAACTACAGACCCACAAGTCTCACTAGTCTTATATGTAACACCATGGTGAGAATTATCATGGAAATTATCAATAGCGATATAGTAAACCACCAGACACTGGATCCAACTCAGTTTCATTTTGTCAAGGGCAGGTCATGCCTGCTCATCCTGGTGGACTTCTTTGAGAAGGTAACCAAAGTAATGGATCAGTGCAAAATTGTTCACACTGCCTACCTTGATCTGGCCAAGACATTTCCTACAATACCCTACTTGGGCATTGTTGACAAACTCAGGAGGTTAGGTACAAACCCATATGTCACCTGGTGGATAGCCAACTGGCTCACAGACAGGAACCAGGAAGGTAGAACTGGGGAGTCCACATTTACAAAGAGGACAGTCACAAGTGGTGTCCTTCAGGGATCAGCCCTTGGACAGCTCCTTTTTGGCATTTATTTCTCAGAAGTCAAGTCCAATGTCAATGGTCTCTAGTTGAATAAATTTGCAGATGATTGCAAATTAGGAGCTGCCATTGAATCCCACACTGACACAGACAAATAACCAGTGTCACAGTCATGGACTAAAACTAAATGCCAATAAATGCATAATAGTATCCTTCAGGAAGATATCCAACCCTGGTAAATATCATATTGACAACACACCCCTTACAGTTAACCTAGTAGTCAGGGACTTAGGGGCACATATAGACAGTAATCTAGCCTTTGACCATCATGTGAGAAAATCATTCTATGTTGCGCAACTTTTAAACAAAGGTATGGCCTCTTATTCCAAGGAAGTCATTTTTCCACTGTATTTGGCATTCATCAGACCTATCATTGTGTACAATGCCCCCTTTGGTATGTACCTAACCAGGCACATCCAACAACTGGAATGTTCACAGAGGCTCCTCACTAAAAGAATCCAGGGTGTAAGTAAAATGTCCTATGCAGACAGCCTCAAGGCCCTATGCCTTTATTCTGTCTTCTACAGGCTTTTGAGAGGAGATCTATGCCTGGCATACAGGGCATTGTCAGACCTTACTCTGACAGACCTCCTGCATATCCACAAAACAAACAGTGCCAGAATTATCCATTCTAAAGACTGAAACCTTGCCTGTGATATAAATAGGATCTGCTGCACAGACAGGTATTTATCCCAGAAACTACCCCGTGTCTGGTACAGGATCCCCATCCATGTGAAACAGAGTTCCTTCCTAATTCAAGTGTAACTTGGACAACTGGATGGAGAACAGGAAATTCATCCCTGGTTTGGCACCTATGTCTCTAATGGACGCAGGCAACCTGTAAATGATTCATGCCCCAGTCCCCTGTGTGTAAATGTTTCCTTTCCCAAGCCCGTGCTTACACTTATCAAGGGCATTAGACCTTATCAGAGATTTGGCATGCATAGCTAGGCTTAAAAAGGCCCTTGTGGTCATTAGCCTAGTTAACACCTATGAACCTATGAACCTACAAACCTACAGGTTAGACAAAGTTAGTAGTACACCATATCCAATTAACAATACTTTGAATAACAGTTTTCACTATTCTTAAAGATTTCTTCTAAATTCATTCTGTCATTTTGAATGTGTTAATTGCCCAACTACTAAAGTGAAAAAGGAAAACAAAGAAGACAACTTTGTTTTGTTCATTTTTTGGATATTTATTGCTTGTGGTATATTCCCATTTTAATATAAAGTTTACAGTTATTATATAACATGCATTATTTAAAGAAAGCAGATGGGAAAGAGTATATATCTAGTACCCTACATACATAGTCCCAGTTTAAGGAATCAAACACCTTTTCTATATGCAGAACTATAAGCACCAATGCTTGTTTATTATAATCAGCATAACTAATTAATATTAAACTTCTTTTAATATCATTTTGTTTTTTCTTTTGATTATGAAAACTCTCTGATCTTCATTTATTAATGTTGTCATAATTAATTCTGATCTAGTTAATAAAACTGGCATAAATATCTTATAATCAATGGGTAATAATGATACTGGTCTATATGATGAGCATGGGTTATAATTTATGTCCTACTTCAAAAAAAAAACAGCCAAACTAGAGTTTACGCTGTGTAATATCTTAAACCTACTGTAATGGAGGCCCATGGGATATATGCAAATGACAACTTCAGGACTTATACTGTTTCAGCTACATGGCTTCTGAATACCCATGATTTTTTACGTTTTTATGTTTTAAGTCTGTATGGGTACATTTAGGCCAATAAAACCAAACCCCACTAGCTGTGGACAGCACTTCTGTTGTAATGATGAGCTCATAAAATAAAACAGTAAATTTTGAAAGTAGCCTATATGTTACTAGTATTAGTATTAAGGAAAAATACACTGTTGCATTTAATGGATGACGCGGTGGTACGGCAGTAGCATTGTTACCTCACAGCAAGAGGTTCTCCCATTCAATTCTCGGCTGGGCTTGGGAGTGCCTTCTGTGTGGAGTGCCTTCGTTGAAAGTTGGGCGTCAAGCCAGCACCTCGGCGTTTCATAAAAATCTACTGCCAATCATTAGCGGACCGGACAGTGCTCTGTGGTGATCCCTTATCGGGAAAAGCCGAAAGACAAACAACAACAACAACAACACTGTTGCATTTAATAGCATTATCATTAACAGAGCTAATTTTAACTCCAGCTGCAACCTTTTATTTCATTAAGTATAAATGTAACTAGCAAATGGCCACTGCTCAGCAAATTATCTTATTAGGAGAATCTGAGTAGCTTCAGTTTAATATTATTTATTTATCTGCTTATTTATTTAGTTAATTATTATCATATGTATGAGGAAATTACTATTATAAGAAATACCAAAAATATAGGAAACATTGCATGACCATTAAATATTGGCACTCAGCAGCAACATATTGTGCAAATATGAAGTTTTGTTGGTTTAGTAATTGCTGAATGATAACTTTATTTAAGAAGAATATCAAACTTAAATAGCATCACATTTTTTATAAAAGTAAGTTCCATCATTTATTGATAGTTTCATTATTATTGATAATTTCATTAAAATAACAGGTATCTAAAAATGTCATATCTAATAACATTGGTAGTATTAAAATCATATGTCTACAATCATCCAAGACAAATAATATATCTTTTAAAGGTACTAAATAAATGAATATCACCACTTCATATGCAAATTAGTAACAGAAGAATAAATAAATGTAACTGGGCTATAATACCATGGTGTGATAACAACTTCTTCTCTGACTTATAGTTTTCATAAAGTTCATTCCCTTCAAGTCAAAAGTCTAAGAAATATATCCCAACTTTCAACAATGTCTACAGCAAAATATATTATAAAAATGAGATGAAAGGGAAAGTGTTCATGTACCATAGAACAAGGGAAGAAGCACAGAAACAATATGATTAAAGCCAACAATTTCAGCTAAAAGCTGAAGTTCTTGCCCAGAGTCTATGCCACATCATCTGCATATATCAACTTTGTTGATCTGTCTCCTCTGACCTGTTTACTAATGTAGTCCATCACCAGTATGAGCAACAGTGGCCTCAGAGCTGAACCCTGATGCACACCCTCTCCCACTGGGAACCCCCCTGTGTGACCAAGTTCTGTTCATACATGAATCACTGGCTCTTTGAACATAACTTGCACTAATTCTACCGTAATAATTCTACAAATGTTTCTGGGACTTCAAACAACTAAAATATTGCCCAAATGAGCTTTCTTGTGACCTTGTCATATGCTTTCTCCAAATCTAGAAATGCCCAGTTGAACTCTTTCCTCATCTCTAGCTTCTTCTCAACTATCTATCTCACTGCAAATATTGGGTCAGTTGTGTTGTATCCTGATCTGAATCCAAACAGCTCATCTCCCATCTTAATTTCTACTAATCTGTGTATTCATTTATCAATCAATCTCTATAGATCTTTCATGCAATATGACAAGAGTTTGATGCCTCTGTACTGTGCAAAGTTGTAAATGCCCCTTTTGCTCTTGAACACCGGCACTAGTATGCTTATTCTCTAGCCATCTGGGATACATCCCTCTCTCTCCACGCTGCTATGAGTACCCTCAGGAGCCATTTCTCCCCTACCTTACCCAACATCCTTATTATATCGGCTGTGACCTTATCTGAGCCTGCTGCTTCCCATGACATTATTGTCCTTAGTGCTGTTCTTAGGTTCATAGGTTCATAGGTAGATACTAGGCTATCTGCCCTGGGGCATTTATAAGCCTAGCCAGAGTGTATTCGGCTTCTGCCTCCCTATTAGATTAACCTACTGTGCCTCTGTAACGTAGGTCACAGAAGGTACCCTTTTAAGATTAGTTTACTGTGCCTCTGTCTATCAGAGACACAGAAGAGATCCCAGGGGTGAATCTGCGATTTTCCATCCACGCGTCCAGATTTCGCTTGAAGAGGGTCAGCGAGGGGCTATGTCTAACATGAATTGGGATTCTATTCCAGAGTGAGGGGAGCCTCTGGGAAATGAATCTGTCCCTCCAGCATGTCCTTTTTATTTGTGTGCTGAGGTTTAGGTCCCTGGAGCATGTAGCTCTAAGGGACTTGGATTTTTTGAGGTGGAGCATGTCCATTAATTCTGGGTTTGACATGGCTTTGTATTTCAGGCATAGATTGCCTCTGAGTAGGCGGTAAGCAACTGACTAGAGCTGGAGTTTCTTTAGTCGAGCTGCATAGGACATCTGTTTGTAGCCCATGATCCTCTTGGTGAGGTACTTTTGGGGTCTCTCCAGTTGCTGCAGGTGTCGGGTAAGGTACATCCCAAAAGGGGCATTGTATTCAATTATGGGCCTGATGAGTGATGAGTAGAGAGGCACAATGACCTCTCTTGATCTAGATGCAAACCCTTTTGTGATAAGGTGGGCTATATAGAAGGTCTTTCTAACCACTTTGGCAACGTGATTATCAAAGGAGATATTACTATCTATGTTGGTTCCCAAATCTCTAATTACTTCTTCCGTACTTAATGGATTACCACCTATGTGGTAATTTGTGGGCACCTTGTTTTTCCCAAAGGGGATGACTATGCACTTTTTAGCATTTAGCTTGAGGCTGTGGCTCTGGCACCAAGCATCCGTCTCTGTGAGACCCTTTTGGAGGATGCTTGTGTCAGCTGGAGATTCGATTATGGCCCCCAGTTTGCAGTCATCTGTGAACTTTTTCAGCCATAATCCCCCCCGTATTACTCTGAACCTCAGAGAAGTATATATCGAACAAGAGAGGTCCCAGAACTGAGCCCTGTGGGATGCCACTTGTAACTGGTTTGGATTTGGACATAGCACCTGTGATTCTGACCATGTGGGTTCTATCTCTGAGCCAGTTTGCAACCCATCTTGTGATATAGGGGTTGATATTTAAGCTGGTAAGCTTAGTTATGATGTCCAAGTGGGGTATTGTGTCAAAGGCTTTTGCGAGGTCCAGGTAGGCTGTGTGGACTACCTTGCCCTCATCTATGGCTCTGGTAACTATTTCAAAGAAATCAACTAGGTTTAAGAGGCAATAGCTGCCCTTAACAAAGCCGAATTGGGTAGGGTCCAGTGTCTGGAGGCTCCCAATGTCTTTGTTTATGAGTTCCATGACAATACGCTCCATAGCTTTACAGACCAGACTATTCAGGCTTATGGGGCGATAGTTTCCGGGATCCGTTGTGGCACCACCTTTGTGGAGTGAGACCACTGTAGCTGTACACCATTCTTTGGGTACATATCCTGTAGTAAGGCTAAGTTTGAACAGTGACTTAATGTGAGGGTTCAGTTCTTCTTGGAGCTCATGTAAAACACAGCCTGGGACACCATCCGGTCCCATAGATGCTGTGTTTTTTTGCTTTGGAGAGGGCAGCTTTCACCTGTGCATCTGTGATGTCAGGGAGGTTACATTCAGTTGGGATAGGCATTTGCTTTTTTTGGGGGGGAAGGGGGGGAGAAGTTTGCGCTGAATCTGTCTGCCAGGATGTTGGCTATGTCTGTAGGTTCGGTATATTTTGTAATGTTATGCAACAATTCAGAGCATATCTGGGAGTTTCAGCCCATGTTCCTGACATAACTAAAGATGGCCTTGTGATTATCTTTAGTGTCTAGGGCAATTTTTCTTTCGAAACTGGCCTTTGATGATTTTATGAGAGATCGAAGTTTCTTGCTAATACTGATCAGAGATGCCTTCCCTTTTTGGGATTTTGCTCTGTCATGTAGTAGCTTCCTCCTTCTGTTGTATACCCTATTTATGGCCGGGGTCCACCAGACCGGTCTCCTGTTTTTGGAGGAGTGAGTCTTGGTTTTATTTGGGATAGCATGATCCATGCATTCCTGCAGGTGCTCATAGAATGCATTTGTAAAGGATTCTGCAGATTGGGCTGTATTATCCTCTGGCCCAGGGGCTTTGAAGGATTCCTCCTCAGTCTTGAGAAGTGCAAAGTTGGCTTTTGAGAAATTCTTTACAGTGATTTCCTTGGCTGGGGGTGGGGACGGGATATGGATGTCCAGGGAAATTTGTTTATGGTCTGATCTTACCAATGAGGGGTTTACCTCTGGTGTGGAACATAGAGTCCCCATGTTGGTGATGACCTGGTCCAATACGTTGTTCCCTCTTGTGGGAGTGGTGACCAGTTGTTCCATTGCGTCAGTGTTTATAAATTCAAGGAACCGTTGGTCGATGGTGTTTGGGCTTGAGTAGTTTTCCCAGTCAATGTTTGGGTAGTTGAAGTCACCCAATAACATAGTGTTTGGAGAGACCTTCATATTCTCCAGCATTCTCAGGAATGCCAAGTGGGGTTCCTGTAATAGGGAGGGTGTTCTGTAGCAGGCTACAAACTGAAAGGCAGTATTGCCCGCTGTTAGTTGAACATGGATGATTTCCGATGCTTCATGCAGTCACTCAATTTGAGATTAATCCATATTCCAGGTCAGCAAGTATAAGTTTAAGCTGCAACATTCTATTCAGGAAGTTCTATCCCTTTCTCCCATGGTTAAGACTACTTTGCAGAGTAAGTAGCTTAAAAAGCACAGTTTATATACAAAAGTCTTCCACCTGTAGTTGACATTAATGCAGAATTTTAGTGCTTAAAAACTAGTCCATGGAAACAGCTTTCTCAGTTTTTAGATGAAGTTTATTCACGGTGACAAAGCAAACATGCTTTCTAGCAAAAAAAAAAAAAAACATGGAATAACAGAAACAAAAATCTAGTCGATTCATTGAAATCTTTCCAGGGTTCATTTAATAGCTATAGTATTCCTTTATATGGGTTTTTCCAAAGCAAAATGGTACTTAACAGTCACAAGTATTTTTAAAATGCTCTATCACACAAGTAGAAATACACTCCACTCATTTCCCAATAGCTAGTGCCCCTTTTCAAACTTCATGTGCACCTTGTAGACTTCACATTTCAGAGACAACTTCTGAACTACCTTCTGTAGATTCTTGGAGATTCTTCATCATAATCATCTCTTGACCCAAAGGTTAAGAATCTGACTTAATCCGTAGGTATCAGGTATTATATACCTCAAGATACATAGCTGATCTTTGTTATTTGCAGGCTTGATCCTTTCTAATTTGCCTGCAGAAACCCTCTGTTAATGTCTATCGTAGCAGACACACAACTCTACAATAAGCAGTGTATGCCATATCTACCTATATATATATATTTAATGGTTTTAGTTTAGTTTGTTGAAAATTGTTTTTATTGACATACTAAACTGCTTTGTTTTTAAATTGAACATTTGTTTTCTCAGATGGCAATTCCTGAAATGTTTAATGTCAAGGGGATGTGCTATATATTGATAGTTTTAGAATTAAGGGGAAGATATAGAGATAGTGTTAGCATTAAGGGGAAGGAGTGCATATGTGAGCATTGATGGTTAGGGTTAGAGTAAGGGTAAGTAAGGGACAGCTTTAGTGTTGTATATGTCTACAATTCCTTAGAAGTGTGTCTGAGTCAGTTCTTTGGTAAGTCTGTTAGGTAAGGGTTGTTTTGTAAGGTAATGTGTTCAGTTAGGGTTAGGAACAAGGGGAGAGTGATAGGGTTAGGGTAAGCATATGTGAAAAAGCCCCACTGCCCACCTTACTCATATGTACTAACCGTAACCCTGCCGCTGCCCTAATACTTATTTTATTTATTTATTTTACATTTGTTGATGGGATAGTCCGAATACATACATGTCCATATTCAATGGAGGCCTGGGGAAAAAAGCTCCAAGGTACAAACAGAAAGACATTACATAAAACTTAAAACATGTTAGTAACTGTCAACAGTCTATGGTAGTAAGAAAATTGTACAATTTAAAAAAAAAGGTTTGATAAGGTAAAAATCTTAGAAACTGAAATTCAGTAGAGTATCCATGAAAATGTTACCTTACAATAATAGTGCGAGTGCTAGTCAGACGTGGAGCAAGGACATAGCCAGTTTGACTTAAAATACTGTTTTAGGCTTTTCTTGAATTGACTTGGGGTGGATAATAGGGTAATGTCTGCAGGAAGGTTATTCCAAATTTTACCAACAGAGTTGATAAACAGACAGACACCAGCTGAATTGTTAGTTTTGACAGTTTGGACAAGGAGTCTATTACAAGAATGCAGTGCTCTGAGGTTGCTATAAGGCTATATAATGTTTTTGAGTGCAAATATGTTTTCAGGTTGATTCAGTACTTTATGTGCCACTATAAGCTGGTTATATTGAATTAGGCAAGGCAGTTCTAACCACCCAAGAGATTTTAGGTTATTACAGTGGTGTGTCCTATAGGGCATGCCGGTTGCAAATCTGGCAATGTGATTATAGCAACTAGATAGTTTATTGAGTTCCATTTTATTTAGGTTGGTAAGTAAAGGAGAAGCATAAAGTAGAGTTGAGAGTAAGTGAGAATGGGCAATGGCAGTTCTGGCAGTTAGGGTTAGGAAAGGTTTGATTTTGTAAAGCAACCCAAGTTTTTTATTGATGGATTTAATAGTTTTATTGACATGCATGTTGTATTTAAGGTTATTATCAATGTTGACACCTAGGAGTTTTGCACAGGAGTCTTGGGAGATTATGGTACCATTATTAGACTGTATGGAGAAGGATAAGGCATTGTTCCTACTAGTGGGGGAGAAAAGTAGCAGCTTTGTTTTATTAGGGTTTAGGATCAGATGATGGTCAGATAGCCAAGTTTCCACTGTGTTAAAAGTATTCTGAGATAATGTCGACAGATCTGACTGGAAGGAAGCTGAGCATATCAGAGTGGAGTCATCTGCATATTGAATACATGTTGCATCAGGGATGACAGTGTAGAGATCGTTAATAAAAATGGAGAATAGAAGGGGTCCCAGTATAGAGCACTGGGAGACTCCCGGGGTATTAGGTAGGTGAGTAGATAGTTTATTCTGCCATAGGACAGCCTGTTGTCTGCCATTCAGATAAGACTGAAACCACTGGAGAGCTATATTATCTAAGTGATTAGTTTTCAGGATATGAAGTAGTAGTTGGTGATCTACCATGTCGAATGCCTTGGAGAGATCCAAGAAGAGGGCTGAGGATAGTTTTATCATTTTTTTGGTTAGAGTTTATGGTGTTACAGAAAGCAAGCAGGGCTGATGTGGAGCTGTGATAAGGCCTGAAACCATGCTGAGAGTTAACCAGTTGATTGTTCAGGATAAGATGGTGTAGTAATTGTCTGTGGATGCATTTTTCCATAATTTTGGCCAATGGTGACAATATAGCTATGGGCCTGAAATTAGATAATTCAGTGGAGCTACCACCTTTATGGAGTGGTATTACATAGGCTATTTTCCAGATGAAGGGGATGGTGGCTTCTGCTATGGTTTGGTTAATTAGAATAGAGATGGGGTAAGCTATGGCATTAGCAGCTTTTTGCAGGTATTCTGCCAGGAGAAGATCAGCTGATAGAGTGGTAGGTTTTAATTTTTTGAGTAGGGCTTGAATAAGAGAGGTGGCAACTGGTTGTAATCTAAAGGAGAGGTGGGTACTAGGAAAAGAGGACTTTAAACTAGGGCAACTAGGAGGAAGCTGACTAGCTAGAGATTGGATAGTCTCAATAAAGAAGCACTTAAAGGTATTTGCAACATCCTCAGGAGGTTTATCTATGGTGGCTGCGGAGGTTGGAGTGGTGGTTTGACCAGAGTGCAATAGTTTATTTACGCCTGCCCAGAACTTTTGAGGGTTACTTTGATTTTTTTTGTTGTAGTTGGCAGTAGTAGTTCTTTTTGTCTAGTAAAATGGATTTTGTAGTCTCATTTCTTAACTGCTGATATGCAATTTGGTCTAGGGGGTTTTTTGTGGTACGCCATAAGGACCATGCTCTGTTTCTGTTGGTGATTTTTGGTTTGGTGTCTTTAGTAAGCCATGGTGAAACTTTTGTTTTTATTCTAATGGAGTGGGTGGGAGCATGAGAATCTAAGATCATAAGGAATTTGTTGTTAAAGTAGGCAACAGCTTTGTCCAGGGGTAATTGTTTTAGTACTGACCAATTACAAGATTTAAGTTCATCCTGGAATTTGGCAGGGTTACAGTACTTCTTGCATCTTATTGGTTTGAGGATGGGCTGATGGGGGTTTAAGGTTTTATGCTTAATTATGTAGGTAAGAAAGTGGTCACTTAGGTCGTCAGTGAGGGTACCTGAGGTGTACTGTTGGGGATGTCTATTGATAAGGATCCAGTCTAGTTTACTTTCTTTATGATTAGATTTACCTATCCTGGTAGGGGTGGATATGAGTTGTGTAAACTCATATAGATTTACATGGGTGGAAAGAGATTCAGAGGAACAGGTGTTCCAATCTATGTTGCAATCTCCAACTACTATGGTTTCTTGAGGGCAGGTGCTGGATAATGAATGGAGGATGTTTTCTAGGGTAGCAACATTGTTCCATGGAGGAATATGCATGCAGACAATCTTTATGCACTTCATTTTATTAATTTGAAATTTGGTAGAAAGAATTTCAGCATTGTTTACTTGGGGTGGTTGTATGGAGTCCAAGGTAGCATTAAGAGTAGATTTATATAATACTAATCCCGCACATTACATTATTAAAAACACTTTCTTAATAACACCACAATTCACACACATTTGAGTTGTGGTGTTTTGTAGGGATTTGGGGGATTTTCTTTAATCAACAGATGAAAAAAAACGAGTGTGTTTTTGTGATTGGTTAAGTTTCAGCTTTTTCATTGTTTAGCTATGTTCGGGTTGAAGCTGATCACTTGATTTCATTGGTGTTGAAGGTTCTTCAGAACAAATATTGCTTATGCACACACACACACACACACACACACACACACACACATACATATGTATGTGTGTATATATATATATATATATATATATATATATATATATATATATGGTTTACTATCAAAATTGTGAAGGACAAAACAAAAAATGTCCATTGCATCAAACCACAACACCGAACATAGAACATTGACTATGTCAGTATGTTGAACATCATGTTGATTATTCAAATTCAGCATTATTCAACATACTATTTCCCCTACACCTTTCATATCAATAACATTAGTTCTAGTTGTCAGCAGTATGAACTTACTGCACAATACTGAACTGCATGTTCTTGCAGGGGGGCAAGCCCTCTTCACCCCCCATGGGGGGGTGCCCCCACACCCCCTGAAAATTATATATTTCAACTCCAAGATCGCACTACAGTGAGGAAAAGAGTAAATTTCCCCACCCCCCAGTGTACGATCTCTAGCTCTAAGGTCAACTTAATATGTGCAAATACACAGTGCTTTCACTGAACCGGGACTCACACACATGAAGGTTCAACAACATGGGATTCAGCTAACTGTAATTCGACATCCCGTGGTCACCGAACCTTCATTCATAATTGTGATGATAAACCATATAAATAAATAAACAAATAAATATATGTACCTCGATCTCCATTCAAAAGCTTCAGGTTTTCAAACAATCATATGGTCTCAACCATGTGAATTTCGAGTTTGTAAAAACTTAATCATCTGATAGAGACTTATATATATATATATATATATATATATATATATATATATATATATATATATATATGTGTGTGTGTGTGTTTTTAAATATCAGTTCATTGAGTTTCATCATATGTTCATTACATCAAAATTTTTGTTAGGAGGATTGTTTGGTGAAACTGCCAGTTCATTGCAGGATGCCAGCAGTTGTTTTGTGGGATCACTATAAAGTGAAGAAACAGATTTTCCCTTTCCTCACTGTTTTTCAATGTTAGAATTGGTATATATAAAAAGCAAGGGGTGTGGAGGTTTGTGGGAGGAGCAGATGTGCTTGCCTCCCCTGCATAAAACTTTCTGATAAATATATATATATATATATATATATATATATATATATATATATATGTATATATAGGTTCCTATCTAATGGCCGAAGTGACGGAATGCCGAGTTACAAATTACTGAGACTGGTGTGCTGAACGTACACATTGCCAAATATTGAAATGGCCGAATAACACTATGCTGAAGCACACTACAGTGGGAAAAGGGAATTTATGTGTTTCCCCACTGTAGTGCGGTCTCAGATTTGGTATATGTAAGTAGTTAAAACCCCCTACTTAAACATACCAACTCTGAGACCGCACTACAGTGGAGAAACACATAAATTCCCTTTCCCCACTGTAGTGTGCTCCGGCATAGTGTTATTCGGCTGTTTCAGTATTCGGCAATGTGTACTTTCGGCACAGCACACTGGTCTCGGTAATGTGTAATTTGGCTTTCCGTCACTTCGGCCATTAGATAAAAACATATATATATATATATATATATATATATATATATATATATATATATATATATATATAAATATATGGGTCACCTTCATTTCGTCGACAGTTCATTTCACTGACAGCCAAGTCAGCAGGCCCAATTCACTGAAACATCATTTCACTGACACTCATTTCGTCGACAATGATATATGGCCTATTCCCCACTGTAGAGCGACCCTGGAGTTAGAATAGATAGTAAGGGGGGCACAGCCCCCCACAATGGGGGATGTGGGAGGTGAAGCCCCCCACATATCATAAACATTTTACAGTATACAGATGTATTCTTACAAGTGCAATGAATAACTATTTCCAAAAAAAATTATGGAACCCCAGTATGTGGGGGGGCTTCACCCCACACCCCCCTTACTATCTATTCTAACTCCAGGGTCTCTCTACAGTGGGGAATAGGCCATATATCACTGTCGACAAAATGAGTGTCAGTGAAATTAACTTTCAGTGAAATGGGCCTGCTGAGTTGAGTGCCAGTGAAATGAACTGAAGACGAAATGAAGGTGATCCATAGATATATATATATATATAGATATATATATATATATAGATATAGATATATTTATATATATATATATATATATATATATATATATATATATATATGTTTCATATATGCATTTTATACAGACAGAGACTGAGATATAATGGGAAAGGCTGAAGTAAAACAAACATTCTACTAAATTACCAGGTGTTTTTATTTATTTACAATATACACTAATCATCAAAACGTTATTTACACTTTACTCAAGTCATAAAACGTATCCTATAACTGATTCCCATTAATTAGTTGAAAAAAGTTGGAAACGACTTAATAAACAGAAAAAAGCAGTTTGTCCCATCAGTCTAACACTAATGTTAAATCGGGAAATGTTCCCACTCCCAAAAAGGAGCGAAAGTGTAACAAAAATTGCTGAATAAAAATGAAAAAAAAAAATGTTGCTGCAAAAAGAAAGCATGTCCACAATAACAACCCCATACAAAACCACACTAAAACCAGTACCCCAGTATGATCACTGCTGATGTTGATTTTCCACCTTCCTTTATACTTGCATGTATTGTGTAACTTATACAGGGGTAGTGCATACTGGACAAGCTCTTTTAATGGGTTTTAAAGGTAAGTACTCACACATGTGATTGATTTGGCAAACTTTATCTATATATGCCTGCTGGCATTATGGGTATTTTGGCCTAACTTTTAGAAATTAATATTCTAATGTCTCTGATTGATTTCCTGTTCCATGCAGTGGGTCCACTACAATCAAATATCCCAATAGTTTTAGCTGTTTTACTCATAGGTTCATAGGTTCATAGGTTCATAGGTAGGTACTAGGCTATCGGCTTTGGCGCCTATACAAGCCCAGCCAAAAAGGTACCCTGGCTTTTGCCACCCAAGAAAATTATTTTCCTGTGCCACTGTCATTTTAGTTTTAATCAAAAGAGCTTTGATACAAGACACCTAACTAAATATTTGCCTTAGCTGTTTGTAACCATGAGACAGTCATTTTCAAAAAGTTTAATCTTACAAGGATCTTACTAACACACTCACATGCTTTAATGTGTTTGGTTTTCTTAGCTAGGTTGCCATTGTACCAACAATTGTTAAAATAATAAGGATGAATATGGGAAATCATTCTAGTTGTTTCTTTCTAGCGAATATATGAATGGTCCAAAAACATGTAGCTGAATTTTAATATATTGATCTTTCACATTTAATAAAGGCTTAAGGAATGCCATGTTTCATTGTTATATGTCACAAATATGTCTAGTTTTCAAAAGCAGTGACTACTGCCAGGAAAGGTAAACAAAAGCTTTCAGAGATACTGAGTGCACTCCTAATATGGCTTGGCTCACAATACATTTTCAGTTTATAAAACTCACAAGAAATTTATGAATAATTTCAGTAATAATGGTCTGAGTCTATTTGTCATAATTATAGCACTGAATTAAATATTTAAAAAAAAAACATGGGGTGATCTTGTTGTATGTGTTCATGTTTGGATCTATCTTAATTTTTTTTAAACTCTTTATTGTATTTTATGAATACAGCATAAGTAACAACAATAAAGACATATGTCATCAATGATAACGGCAACATTAACCAGCAATTCCTAGTACATAACGATATACAACAAACTATATCCAAACTAAAGGTGCCATTTGCCTAATCATTTGAATTAACTTTAATCATATATTGTTTAGTCATTCAGACCTAATTTATAAGATATAGAGGCCCTCACAGAAGAAAACTGAGAAGTAAATAAAGAAGTGATTAAGTAACTAAAAGTGAAGCAGGACCCCAACACTACAGGATAGATAAATAAGTACTGTCTTTAGTGTAAAAGGTGGTCAAATAATAAACTCTAGTGTTCTAGAAAGGGCAGATGTAGTTTTTGACTATGCATTAAGTATTTATGGGTTGTTATGTACTTGATTTTTGTTTGTTTAAACCGTTTACAAGTTTACAAGAGAGTTGGGATTCCAATTCACTGTAATAGAGAATTTAATTAGGGTAAAGAGAATAAATAATATGTGTATTTGTAGTTTTGTCAAGCCTGGATGAGGGATATACAGCATAGTAAATTTGTAGGAAAGGGTAGATTTCTCGTAGCCCATTATTTGTGATTTGATTTTTAGAGAGCATCAGAATTTAAAGGAGCATTTGCAGTTCCAAAAAATATGCTAAAGATCCACCTTTTGAGAATCACAGTATGGGCAGAGTGGGGAGGTTTTGGGGACAAACTTATTTAAGACAGCTGTGGTAAGATGAGAGTTATTTAAAATCAGTAATTGTGTATAATTAAGTTTTTTAAAGGGGATTGATCTTGTAGTTATTTGAATGATTCAAATCTTTTGGTTGACTATGATCGTTGGGTCTAGTTCAGTCCAATAGTTGGAGATTAGAACTTCATTTTGGTATTTGATAGACACGATAAGTTTATATGTATTAGAAATCGTTTTCTTCTTCATTAAAAGGAGGTTCCAAAGAAGTTTACATGTATTAATGTCATTTTCATTAAGTTTAGGATTTTCCAGGATTTTGGTATTCAGTTTGCTGATCTGTCTCAGAATAATGGTGTAACTTTTAGGAAGGTCAAGTGCTAGTCTCATCTCTGTTATAGAGTGGTTTCTAAGGGGGCAAAGATCTAGTAGACATTTTGTTTTAGGAGAGGGAAATTGTTGAGGTTAAGCATTCTACTGTTAAAGTTTGGGTTAAGGTGTAACGGTTGCAAGGTGTTAAAGGTATTGGATAACTTTAAGATATCAATGAGTTTTTGAAAATTTATTATTTTATTTTTAAGGATATGTGTAGCTTCATGTTTTTTTAGGATCACCTTGTTAAGGAAAGGAAGAGCTTTAGGATTAAAGTTGATAGTTTTAACATAATTATAAAAGTGTTCTATCCAGATGATATATGCGGTGTCCATGTCTTCATATCTGGGTTATAGTCAGAAACAGTTATAAATCTGCTACAATTTATAATGTCATAATATAATTTGAAGTCTGGAATGTTCAGCCCTTCATGACCTTAGGGTATGCCAGTTTTTATATGCTATTTATTACTGATTTAGGAGACCAAACAAATATGGACAGAGAGGAGTAAAATATCTTGAAAAATGTATTGTGTAGGGTTATTTTTAAGTCATTAAAAACTTATATCAATCTTGGTTAAACTTAACAACAGCTACTTTTGATAAAAATGAAATTTGCGTTTTATTCCATCTAAGGAGATCCTGTTGTATTACTTGCCAAAGCTTGGTAATATTAATTTGGTAGAATAGGTTTTAGTCTTGTTGAAAATATATTCCCAGATAATTCAGAGAGTGACCTACTTTGATTTCCATTGGGGAAGGGTAGGTCAGGAGTTGGTAGGATGAGTTAACTGTGAAAATTAAGGATATATCTGGGTTTAATGTATAATCAGAGTACATAGAAAATTTATCTATGGAATTCAACATTTTCCGCAGGTCAGAATTAGGAAGTATGACGTATAAGTTTAGGTCATCTGCAAATGCTGAAAGTGCTGTTCTGGTATTATATAGAATCGGTATGTGGTGAAAGGTTTTCTGTGTAATAAATAAAAACAAGGGCTCAATATATAGATTAAAAAGGTAAGGAGATAATGGACAGCCTTGTCTTGTTCCATTCTTACTAGGGATCTGGGGAGAGGTGATCTTACTGATATGTAATGATATATGAGCATTGGAATACAGTGTATTAATAGACTGAATGAATCTGGGGGCATGCTGAAGTGGGGTAAGGTTGAGAGAAGAAATCTAGTCTGTCAAAAGCCTTGGAGGCATCAATTGCAAGAGCAAACAATGGCATTTTATTTTGGTTGGAAAGATTTACCATTGCTTCTATTGTAAGCATATTATCGCAGGTCTGTCTGTATTGTATAAATCCTTATTGGTTAGGTGATATAATACTAGGGATAATGGATTTTAATCTATTAGCCATTATTATAGCAAAGACATTTAATATCCAAGTTAATCAAGTTAATATTTGGTCTATAATTCCAAGGATTTTTAGAGTCAGCATGTTCTTTGAGGATAAAGATTGTTTCTGAAGTATTAAGGTGTCTATTTGTAATATTATTATCTTTTATACAGTTAAATAAATCAAGTAAAATGTTTGAGATTTTATGACTTTGAGTTTTGTAGAATTCTTCAGTGAACCCATCTGGACCCAGGGCTTTGGATTAAGATGACTTATGGCCATTATTATTTCTTGCTGACTAATAGGAGATGAGAGAGATTCTTGTTGAGTGTGGTTAAGTTTTGTGAAATTAAGTTCACTTAGAAAGTGGTCTGTCACTTGTTCTGACAGTGAGGATGATACCATATGATTGGGAATATGGGTTTACAAATAACTGGATTATTTCTTGGCTAGTATAATATATTTTCCCTTGATATGATATTTCTGTTATACTAGGGGATAATTTCCTTTGATTTATCCATCTCGCCAGGAACCTAGGGGCATTTGAGACCATGCGGAGTAATAGGCTATGTTTTTATTTCTTGGAAAAATAGATGGCTTGCATTTAATAAGTATAATTCTTTCTGAAGATGATCTAATTGCCTTTCAGTTTCCTGATTATAGCTTGTTTGTAATTCTGTTTCCAAATTGCTGATTCTTTTTTAATTGAGGATTCCTTAACACTGTGCTTTTTCTTATAGTATGTAGCTTTATCGATAAGAATTCCTCTAACTAGGGCTTTTGTCCAGGCCCATTGAATATCGATTGGTAGATAAGAAGTATCAGGTCTGAATAGCAGTTCATCCAACAAGTTGTTAATTTCTTCTACAATATCCTCCTTTAGTAATAAATTAGGATTTAAGGTCCAGTTATATCCCCTATTCTTAGAGTTAACATTAGTGAAATAATTAATGGTAAGTGTGATTTCTGAATGATCTGAAAAGAATTTAGGCTCTGTTTGAAAGTTGATGTCCATGTTTAGAAACACATCTGAAATTAAGAAGAAATCCAATCTGGACCATGCTTTGTGACAATGGGCGTAAAAGGTATATTTATCTATTGGTAGGTTTTCATTTTGGAAATGATATGACTCAAATAAATTGGAATCCTTTTTAAATCTGAAATGGCTATAGTGGCCTGAATATTATATGAACTTCTGGTGCTTGTTCTGTCTGACATGGGATCTTGAATAGCATTCAAATCTCCCCCTATGATATAGTAATAGTTAGGGTGCAGAGTTAATATCTTATTTAAAGACATAAAGAATTCCTGTTATCTAAAACAGGGGGCAAATATATTTAATAATAGTATTGGTTTATCAAGGTGGGGGCTTCTAACTGTTATATAATGCCATCTTCCTGCTAGGTCTACATCATAATGTAAAATGTTGTCCTGAAATGTTTTGTTAATAATAATTGCGACTTCCACACTATTTGTTTTTTTTTTTTTTTACCATTTTCTATAATTATTTTAATCCCCTTTTTCCCCTTGCCGTGTGACCATTGTTCTGGGAGCATGTGTGTCTCTTCTACTAAGAGTATATTCACTTTGAATTTAAAAGGCTTTTTTAAGTGTTTTTATCCATTTGGATCCCCTTTATATTCCACGAATCAATAACCCACATTTATGTCTGTGAACACTGAAAATAATAGGTAAGTTAAATTGTATGTATCTTAAATAAGTAAAGGAAGGGCACTCAACCATACTTGGAGGCAACTAGCACCTAACTCTCCCTACATTACCCCGTGCCTAGTCATGCACCAACTTTGCCTGGAAGAGTAGTATAGAGTGTTAGGAAGAGACAGAAGAGAAAAAGCTTGCCACAAATCTAAATAAAGAACATCTCTAATACACATTTCTTTTATAACAACTGTTCCTAGAATAAAAACACTATACAAGTAGAATAAGATTAGCATAACTTTCCCAAATATCCTTATAGCCTATCACTTGGCTCCTGGCAAGTGAATGGGTAGAAAGTATGGGGTAGAGAGCTGAGGAAGTAAAAGAAGATGGAAAATTTACAAATAGAATAAGCATGCCTTAACTAGAGGGCCTAGTACATCCACACCAGCCACATCAACAAGCGTTATGTTAGAATTAACCTTTATGTATATTTCCAGGCATGACTTTTTGGTACGCTAAACCCAGCAGTAGTATGAGACGTAGCATATTTAGCATATCTATGTAGTAGTGAAAGTAGTAAGGCATCTTCTCACACATACCAAGTCATGTGATATATTCCTTATGATAGGTGAAACAACATAAGTAGGTAAAATTAGAAATACAGTGTTAGTACTTGGGTATTTGGGTACCTGAAACAAGAATTTGGTTTATAGAGCATGTAAAGCCATTGGATCCATCTTAAATTTTCATACTTAGCATAGAGTGAGAGCTTTTCTTTTATGTTTTACCTGTGATTGCTCATGTATTCAGACATCTGGCATTTGTATGTTTAAAAATAGATAATTTGATACATTTGGAACGACACATTATATACAGCTTAACAACTTAACTTTCTCAGAGATATAAAAATGAAGGTTTGAGATTAACAAATCTTCATACTGCATGGAATTGCACCTCATCTTAAAGATAGGATGAGGATATATTTTACTGTGAATCACTCTGCTGAGTAGGTTGGACAACTACTCATCTGAGTGCCTTACTCTTCTACAGAAGAAGTGCCTTCAAAACAGCTCACACAGGTAGAAGTCACACTTGCACACATGCATGCACACACACACGCACACACACACGCACACACGCACGCGCACACACGCGCACACTCACACACACACATGCACACACACGTACACATACACGCACATGCACACACATGCACATGCACACACGCTTACACATACACACACACACCCATACCCACTAACACATAAATACACACACACACACACACACACACACACACACACACACACACACACACACACACACACACACACACACACACACACACACTAGCCCGGCCACCATCCCACCTCTGCCTCTCCAAAAATAAGAAAGAAAATTGGGGTCTATTCACATTAAAAAATGCTTACCTTTGGTCTGGTAGTCCACAATGTCCTGGTTGATTCACTTGCTCTGATTAATACAGTTTACTGGATTCAGTTAAACAAAAAAAAAACACTTTTCCTCTACAAGGCTACTGTTAATTTTAGAAAATATCTGTGGTTCTTTCCTGTCCTGTCTGTAGTTCCTTATGAGTTTCTCCAGTTCTGTACCACATTTTCACACATGGATGCATGATCATGTGAATGCATGCAAGAGGAAGAAGAAGACCCCAGGATTTACTATTCCTCTGTGCAGGACCAGCTTAGTCCTGAATGGAGGCAGCCATTTAGGAACAGGATGGCAGCATGCCATACATAGTAATGAGGCACGCTGCCTGAGCTCCTAGTCTTACACGGAGCATGTAAGAGTGCAGGGGGCGTGTCTGAGAGCAGAACTCTCAAAATATATACTCCCCCACAATGAAGAACAGCAGAAAGGGGTCAGAAATGAGTGAGACTGCTCAGATGTCCACATATCTCCACCAACAGTCCTTTTGTGTACAACAGCAACAGAATACATAAATTAAATGAACAAACCCTTTATTTATTTATTTTTTATAAAAATCCAATTAAAGCTAAACGTAGGTGCGCAGGTGTGTCCATTGCTTAGCTACAGTTAATGCAGCTTAAATGGCTGAAGAGGATAACAAGGAAGATATATGCAAATGAAACAGCATAGCAATCGTGTAGTGGGCAGAGCATTTGCCTTACAAGCAGACATTCTCGGTTCAAGTCCCCCTGCAGCACATTCCATTTTCCATGGCAAAGCCCATTATGATCAATATTTATGTTGCAAAACCCACTAAATAACATATATTTATGAACTGGAGTACTATGCACATGTGAGGTGTCAGTGTCATAATAAATAAAGCACTAGTAAACAGGTGAAGCACCAATAAGCAGTAGTAAGCATATTTAAGCACTAGTAAGTTAGTTTAACCCCGTTTGCACTGCGATAAGCAATGGCTACATTTGTTAAGCAATCCTGAAGCTAACTCTCTGTAAGCAGATGTAACGGCAGGTTAGCAGTGCTTACCGTTGTGCAAACCCATACAAACACTCTTACAAATGCTCAAAAGTGCCTTAATCACTCTGTATCCAATGGCCCTTGTTCTGGCCATCAACAAAATAAACAGCCATGCGGGTCTCAAACCCAGGAACCTATACACCATCGTCACAGAAGTTAACCACCAAGTCATCACCGAAGTAGAGAAGAATGAGCTATCAGCAAACAAGTCCTCACCATAGTAAAACCAAACTGAACCTGTGAAAGGAATCAGTATACAGACATATGTGCCTTAACCCACTACATAACATAAATATGTGAATTGGAGTACAGCAGTAAGACCAGAAGTCAGGTGTAATTGTAATAGAGTGTTGAAGTCCCCATTAAAACACAAGGACCCCATACAGTGTACGTACATATGAATCATGGATACCAGGCATACATATAAGGTGTAATGAATAATATCTCAATGCCAAAAAGGAATTAAAATGCAAAGTCTAATGTAAGCAATGCTAAGCACTGCACAGGCCAGCTTAGGAGGTGTAAGCAATGTGTAGGCCAACTAACTCAATGTGGCCAGTGTTATATCCCTTTAAACAATGCCAAAATTAGGTAAGCAGGTTTGCCCATAGCTTAGCCTTTTCAAAACTGGCCAATCACAGAAAAGTGCAGGAAATCATCTCTACTTAAACCCACGAGGCGGGAATACATCTTATAACTGGTTGTAGCTTCCTCTTGCAGGCACAATGGCAGTAAGGGGAGAAGGGGTGCGCTTCCGGGCATAGCGCTGGTGCATCCAGGAGTACAAGATCATGGCAGGACTCCTTGTCAAAGACCATGATCAGAGACTGCTGCAGGGCCAGTACCAGGGCTCCCAATATAAGGTGAAGGCCTGGGACCATCTTGCCCGTGACCTCAGCAGTGCCACTGGCATACCCCGAACTGGTGAGCAGTTCAGACATCACTATGATGACCTGAAGTGGCGTATGGGAGACCTCTTGGAGGAGTCGTTCCAAGAGGGTAGAGAGTCAGGGGATGTTCCAGTCATGTGTAAGTCTCACCCTACTATGTGTGTAATAATTGCCAGCTCAGGTACATCACGGATAGGTATGGTTAATATTCCTCTTATGTCCCCCACAGCTGCAATGGAGTGGGCTGCGAACCAGGAGGCCCATGTCAGTTGCCTGGCGAAGTTACGATGCGGGGCAGGTCAGTAATACTCATGCAATTACTGTCATAGGAAATAAAACTAAAAGTAGTAGTCAATTAATTGCCTGTATAAAACCTGTATAGTTCAAGGCAAGTACTGCACACACTGCAGATTATGGCAAGAAGAGTCTCATATCGTTTGTATGTCAATAAAAGTGTAATAGCCTGAAAATAAAGGTCTAACTGCTGGACTGCATGTGTATACTCTGGTATCATATGGTAATGTAGATTAACAATCATGTAGTAGTACTGCAGTATTAAGCACTATTACCCACACTGTGCACCATAAATTGCATGTGTAGGAATGCCTGTATATGACATGTGTAATCCCTAGAGACCATTTAGTACAACTGAGAGACACATAGACAGAAAACAGGGAAAATGCAGACAACAAAACCTGAACTGTTGTTTTTTTAACACACACAGCCATGGTTTGAATCCTGCCAGTTGTAGTACTATGCATATAGAATCATGCCCCACAACTGTACAGAAATGTCCAGAATGTCCAGTAAAGTGGCCCATATCTGTTGCCTATCAACCTGTCCCCCTGGGAAATCAGTGGGATGATCCCAGACATATAAGCAGCAAACAGGAAATACAACTGATTGACACACATCTATGAGAACAAATCTGGCACACTAGCAACTCCACAATACATTAAGAGACTAAGAAGCCATGTATGTCCCATTTACACCCCAACTTGTCAAACTGTGGTCAGGGTGTGCACAGTAACAGAGTGAGATGTATATGCATAATACTAATGTGTAATCTGGAAGTTTGTGTGGCAACAGTCAGGTAGTGCTAACAAACATTGCTCCCACAGGTCAGATATGGACACTGTGCTGAGAAATACAGACCATTATAACCTGTACTGGTATTGTTCACTCTAGTATTGTAGGGAATTGTGAGTGTTGCAGTTTCTCTGAATAATAAAGAATCACTGATCACTGTCACCCACACTGTGCTACAGAATATAACTGTGTAGGAAAGCATGTATATGTGTGTGTGAGGTCACTAAAGGTGAAACAGGGCAATATTCTAGATATGTCCCAGTACACCAGCATGTGGTCAACACATGGCCAGAGTCTGTGCAGAAAGAGTTGGATACCTATGTGCACAACATCAACACAGAATCTGGGAGTATGTGTAGAAACAGTTAGTGTTAATGAACATTCCCTCTACAGGTATGCCAGGTAAGAGGTGTATACTGCATGTAAAACCAGATCATGTGTAATGATGATGACAGCCATATCACTGTCCAAACTAAGGCTATAGGGTAGTGTTGTAAGACTTGTTAGGTACAGATAACAGCACTGACTAGGAAAGTACTGTTGAGTACAGGAATATACTAGTTGTTAATTTACTTCTTTCTCTCCCCCCACCATATCTCCAACAATAATCAACATACCCACCCCAACTGATATGTAATGTCCCCTATGTTCTGATACTGTCCAATTGTTTGATAAATATATTAATGGTTCCCATGCATGTGCTATATTGAATTATTCCAACATCGGTGGCATGGTGCCATCAATGCACATGCATGCTGTTCTTATTACCACTGTGGTCCCATATATGCATGTGTTCTGTTTGCTATGCAACTGTTCCGTATCTGGTGTCTGGGTTAATGGGTATATCTATGCATGCTGTTATACCTAACCCTGGAATTTGTTGACTATTACTAACCCACATATGACGATGAAATCTAAACACTATAGCATGCTTGGGAAGGCCAGTCCCAGCAGACCCACCTGTCCCTCCACAGCTGGCCGTGGCACCGAGCACCAGCATGTCTGGGACCCAACCCGGGATCTCCCTGTCCGTTGGTCCTGCACCACCTTTGGGTGGAACCACCTCAGGGGATGGGGCTCGCCCCCTGGGAGTGGGCATGGATAAGCACCTGTCACCCGTCACCAGGTCGGGGTCGTGGTGCGTAGAGAGATCAACCAGCAGTTTGGTGATCTTCTACGCCACCTCAAGGGCCATGTGTCACAATTAGAAGAGTCAGCCTGGCTCTGTGACTCAGCCCCCAGCACAGCCACCTTCAGGGCTGTGAAGGTGCAGTGGTGACTGCCCATGGGTGGGGACCTCAGTCCCACTGTTTCCACTAGGGGGCTAATGGGCTTTCAGTTTCCCAACACCCCTCCCCATCAAGTTTTTTACTTCCCACATGTGTCGTATACTGCCCCTGTATGCATCATGTTTGTCTTGTCTGTTAACCTACCCAACCTACCTCCCCAAATATACCTACTACCCCTCCCAAACATCCCACTCTCACCTGAAAAAAAAGGGCAATCTATTCCCACAAAAAATGTCTCGCTCTATACATAGCTGTCCATCTCACACTCATGTATACTGGACACATGTAATCTGGTCTAAATGGCATCACAACTTATTTTTGTTGTCCTCACCCCCTCCCAGGGGTTAGAGTGTCCAAATCTACCTCCAAATTCAGTGTATATGCACAGCTGTTGCTGTAGAAGAAATGGGAAGCTATGGACCTTCCCTACACCCTTCCTGCACATCCCCGGCTATTTTCCCCTACTGTTTTTCCCTCTTTGTGCCTCTTTTTTCAATACTTTCCTATCAACACCTTTTTCTTTTCTTTTAAAGAAATTAGCTTAGGGGTAAGTGGGAGTAAGCACTTTTAAGCATCAGTAAGCGGGTTTATGCCTGTTTACATGGGGGTAAGCAATGCCTACACAGGTTAAGCACTTTAGAAGTTGTGTATAAGAAACTGTAACCGGAAGTTAGCAGTGCTTACCTCCACACAAACCCACGCAAACCCGCTTACAACTGCTTTAAAGTGCCTTAATCACTCTGTATCCAATGGCCCGTGTTCTTCCCAGCAACAAAATAAGCAGCCTTTGCAAGGCTCAAACCCAGGACTGTGCACACCATAGCCAAAGTGATTTACCACTAAGCCATGGCAGATACACATAACCCTGATGTTTTCAAAAACATATCATCCAGCCCAGTCATTCAACAGTACAGACAATGTATTCCAACAATTAGATGTATGTGTGTGTGTAACTATATTAATATCTAAACAGATACAACATATCTATATATGTAGATATACATACATATATATATATATATATATATATATATATATATATATATATAGCTACAGAAATATGTATACATATATATATATATATATATATATATATATATATATATATATTTATATATAAAACTATATATGAACATATATACATGCAAATGCCATCTATAGATATGTATGTCTACATCTATATGTCTAAATATATACGGCAGGTTATATATATATATATGTCACCAGATAGAAAGATAGATAGATAGATAGATAGATAGATAGATAGATAGATAGATAGATAGATCTATATATATATATATATATATATATATATATATATATATATATATATATATATATATGTATATATATATATATATATATATATATATATATATATATATATATATATATATATATATATACGGGCATACATCTGTAGATAACAATGGGGAAATAACTATTACATATATGTCCACATGCAACGTTAATGGGGTTGAGAGGCCCCAAACAATATATGTCTTGTACAAATAGGTATACCCCCCACAGCCAAACATGTCAGCCCTGCAATACACTACCAAGTGTTGCAGATCCCATAACCAGGACCAGACATGACATGGGCATCCCTAGGATACATATACACAGATACATATATACAGATACATGTATATATATATATATATATATATATATATATATATATATATATATATATATATATATAAAGCTATATATGTAACTACACAAACACATGGAAAAATATGTACAGTAAGTTATGTATGCAGTACGTGCACACAATATGGAACAGCCACTATTCCTACAGTTACCACCTTACCAACTGGAGACTGTATGAGCCACCCATACAAATGACAATGATTGCCTGCAACATATACCCACAGAGATATCAAAAGGATATACTACCACACACCGGTGTGCATAAATGGGAAGCTTTATTTGTGTACTATTGCAGTTGTATATGCCATGTCATATAGCTGTTTAGACACGGACATCCATGTAAACTGAGTAATGCAACTGTGAAACAGTTATACTACTACAGTAGTCTGGAAAGGTTAACAAATGTTGCTGTCCAGGCCAAGGCCATCAAGTAGTACAATAGTAAAGACAGACTGAGCCACAGCATACCAAACAATCAACGGTAAGTAATGCAGGTGTATAGTTCAGTGGCCTCTATCCACACTCTGTAGACAATTCCAAGAGGGTAAAAACCTCAGTTGACACAATGGGCTAGAACTGTTAGATAACAAGGCACAACTGACACCATCACAAGCACACTGACAAACAGAACAGTCTGTATGGCAGGTAGCAGTAGGCCTGCATTTAACCAAGGTGGATTGTATGGTAATGTACATCCATATACCTTAAGGCAGATCACCCCTGATGGTCATCAGGACATTGAGATTTCAGGCTTCTGTAGCGGTCCCATATACATATATGTATATATAGATATATGTATACATAGCTATACGTATATGTATATATAGATATATGTATATATAGTCATATAGGTATGCACATCCTATGTGTACAGATACGCCTAGTTATGTAGGTATATATGTAGATATCAATAACTATATGTGGATACATATCAATTCTGATACACCTACTACTGTCAATATATAAGTAGATATCCATACGTATATGTGCATATGTATCCCTATCTGTACATGTGTAGACATATATTGCTCTGTATAGGTATATATCTGGGTGTTTATTTGTATATCTATGCACACAAACATATCCATCTATGTATGTCGATATGTATATCTGTATGTCTATATAAATGTCTGGATAAATATATGTACGTATATCATCACCATATGTCCTGAACATGGAGTGTAGCCTTACCTCAGCCCCTGTAGTCCCAATGTCGTAGTGCAAGGGGATGTCAGGTATGCATAGCAGGTATACTTGTAGAGTATTGCTACTGTAATAGGGATTGTCTTCACAGACATGGTGTGTATGGGAGGTCACATCTGCTTTTAACATGTGAGCCATTGGCTACTGACAGACATCCTAAGGACATCGTGCACAGTACCACTACTAGCATGTAATGCTCCTGTGGACTACAGCAGAGATAATGGGCAATATATATGGACAGACTGACACACTCTGGACAGTCCAGAGGTATACACATAACCCCTTAGTGCAAGACATGTGGACCAATCCTGACAATGTGGATGTTAATAGCCATGTAGAGGGGTATAACACATAACTACTGGTATACATATGTCCCCATAGGTTATGCATTCACACATCTGTGTCTGTCCTGCCACATAATAACCACTGGTAAGGAGATGCCATGGCCACATACCACCCACTAGATATTGACATACATTTTTACAGCATACCACTGCTCTGTCTGACATGCATGATTGTTATGGTGGCCCGGCAGCAGTACATCTGGCAAGTAACTGGACATTACATCTCACTGGGTAAGTACACTAAGCTGCTAGGCATGTAACAAAGCACTGTGCAGGCTACAGGAAGACTGGTTCAACACTGGCCTACATCTCCTTTGGGGAATGCACATGTACCTGCACATAGCTAGCAGGCTCTACAGGCATGCCACAGCACAGAGTAATATACACCTGTGTGTAAGTGCATCACCACAACCAATATGAACACAGCCACAGCTACATATGGCATGCTAGCGTATTATTACAGTATATGGACTATCTGTTCAACACCAACCTCATATGTGTCACCCACACACTAACCCTACATATACTGGGTCACTACACAGTGTGGTCTGCTGCCTGTCTGTGGTATGGGACATGTGCGTGTATGACCCTACAAACATGTAAGCTGATAGGGTAATATACAGTGGAGCAGCATGTAACATCAGATAGAACAGGACCAAGAACAATGACATCTACTGCAGTCTGTACACAGGCCAAGGTACATATTAACAATACACACACTGCCGACAATCACCATAAGTACACAGACCTCAGTACTGTACACACAACTACATAATGTCCAGGTTATGTCATCAAATATAACACCTACTATACATTACATGTATAGCAGTCTAATATCTCACTGGCTTGTTATCAGCTATGATGTCACTAATTATGGTGTACCGTACATATGCACCCTGTACTGCATGACATATGTACAAAGGTTGTCAGTGTTGTGGCCGGAGGCACATACACAGGGCCAATATTGACATGTTTCTGTGATAACCTCATACATTTACTGTTGTAACAGGGTTTGTTGCAACATATGTTCTATGAGGGATATGAAGTCAGTAACTCTCACAGCTGTCACCATCTACAGACTGCAGTCCTCACACTACCTTCTCAAGTTGACAGATAGGGGCTCTGTGGGTAACACCTGAAACAAAGGGCACCACACACTGGCCAGTCTGCACATGGCCATACAGATGGGTGTTCCCTCATTAACATAGCACTGACATGGCAGGTATGTAAACATGTAGGACAGCCATATCCACACAAACCCTGTTAAACCAACATTATTCCAAATGCAGTATAGCAGCACTTACAGTCTGTAGTCAGGTCAGGCACATCCGCTTCCTGTGTGTAGGCCTGTTTTCACAGTGTATGTTGTTAGAGATAAACCCCAATCCATCTGAGATGCTGTTTGCCAAACAACCGATTGAGTTCCTGCTCACAGTGAATGAACAGCCCACCACCAACATGATGTTCTTAGATATTGGTGTGTGTTTCCATGCAATTGGCTATGGGAATGTTACTACAACTGTTTAATGTGCAATCAACTAGAGGAGGGCTGCAATTCATGCAGAGACCATCAGCTGATTCTGAGCATCACTTAAAATACACATGCTGCTGCCTAAGCAAAGCAGGTGTAAGTCTCCACATCCACCACAGAGGGAGTAAGACAGCTAGACAGAGGCACAGAAAAACCAGGGAGGGGTGGAAGAGTAAAACTTATGTTTGTGTCACACATCTGCCAGTACAGGGTATCAAACCCCCAATGACTATGCAGTGCCATCACATGTCCATGCAGTTATTGGATATGCCACATAGGTTACATGTTGGGGAGCCCTCAGAACGTATATGTGATGGTGAGTGACATCTGCAACAGGGATACGGTAGCTATGTGGTAGGTGTAGTACACGTGCCTGCCTGCATGAACAGGTGTCAGCGTCAACACAGCCACACTCTCACAGGGATGGACACACATTGCCACACTTGGCAGGGCCAGGAATACAACTCATCACTAGTGGGATTGCCACAACACAGTACTGTGCAGGTATCACATGCATCACAGGGGTCATACAGAGGTTATATGTGCAAAGGGTATGTGGAGGTGTCTGACATCAGACAGCATGCTTCAGTATGCCAATGGGGGTTGTAGTGAGTGTAAATGTGGTCATACACATCATACACCACACACACACACACACACACACACACACACACACACACACACACACACACACACACACACACACACACACACACACACACACACACACACACACACACACACACAGACACGGCTGCCAGTACAGAAATGCATATATGCACTGCTTCATGGGTGTGTTGTGGTTGACGGTGCCAGACGGCTATACAAGGCTAGGTGGTGGCTATACCTCGGCATCAGACCACATGATAATGGTCTGCATTGTGGCTCAGGGGTGTAGTGTCTGGAGTTGCCCACAAAGGTACGTATTGTATTCACCATCCAGTCACCTGGGTGACTATTGCATGTGGCCAACGCTGTGCATTGCTTGCCATGTATGTGCTCCTTAGTCCATGATATGGACAGTGTCTGGGATGTGCACACCTTCAACATGCATGTACAGTGGCATGTGGAACTGTACCTGGAGTGTCTGGCCCATGTTATGTACACAGATCATTATCATCAGATGTGCCGGTCCTGGCCTCATGTGGTGGGAACTGTTCATGGACAGCAGGTTTGCCCTGCACCTACATTGATAGTATGATACCAGTATTCTCTGGTGTCAGTGGCATCTGTCCATACAGGGCTTGTGTTTCAGGCATGTTATGTCCTTTGTGGGTCACATTTGATGGCACCACAGGTGTTGCAGGTGTCCAGTGGGGAACATGGAGGAGGTGCACTGTCAGCATGTACATGCCTATTGGACTGATGGACAAGGTGCCATGCCTTCTGTAGCCTACTGCAATCACACCATGGTTACTATCAGTGGGCAATATTCAGGGTATTACCAACATAGTGGCTGTTGCCTAGGCAAGTGTGTGTGTGTGTGTGTGTGTGTGTGTGTGTGTGTGTGTGTGTGTGTGTGTGTGTGTGTGTGTGTGTGTGTGTGTGTGTGTGTGTGTGTGTGTGTGTGTGTATGAGACATGGGTTGAGAGTGTACCCTGGGTAATACAAAGGTTGCTAATGTTGTTCAGCTGGCATTGATGTCACATTTAGGGGTATGGATTTGCACCCCAGCCTCTTGGCTATTTCACATCTGCTATCCCTGTATGGTGGACATTGTGATATATACTTGGACTACCATATAAGAAGTTTGCAAAACCCACTCCACATTGAGTCCAGTTGTTTTACACTCACACCCACCACCACACAGGATATGAATGACAAACACAGACACACACACACACACACACACACACACACACACACACACACACACACACACACACACCTGCCATGTCTGGGATTAGAACTCCTACCTAACTAGTATATTACACTACAGCACTATGCCATTATAGAATGCGCCATGGAGATTACTGGAGTTCTCCTTCTCCAAAGGTGTATTTCACAGTGAATGACATCAGTAGGATTGCCAAAGTAGGGAATTTGAATTGTAGTGAGTGTGACTAGCCTAAAATGCATTGCTGTCTCTGCACACACACACACACACACACACACACACACACACACACACACACACACACACACACACACACACGCACACACACACACACACACACAAACACACACACACTTGCCAAGTCTGGTATTAGAACTCCTACCTAACTATTGTATTACACTACAGCAATACGCAGTTATAAGACACGCTACAAAGATTACTGGGCTACAACCTTCGCAGAGGTGTCTTTCTAGGTGGATGACAGGATTGCCAAAGTAGAGCATTTGAATTGCAGGGAGTGTGACTACCCTAAAAAGCATTTCTCTCTACACAGAGTCGGATAGATAAACATACATGCACTTGCCAAGTCTGGGATTAGAACTCCTACCTAACTATTTCATCGCACTACAGCAGCATGCAGTTATGGCATGCACTACAGAGATTACCAGGCTACAACCTTCCCAGAAGTGTATTTATAGGTGGATGACATCAGCAGCCTTGACAAAATAGAGCATTTGAATTGTAGGGAGTGTGACTACCCTAAAAAGCACTGGTGTCTACACAGACAGAGTCGGACTGACACACACACACACACACACACACACACACACACACACACACACACACACACACACTTGCCAAGTCTGGGATTCAAACTCCTACCTAACTATTTTATCACACTACAGCGGTATGCAGTTATGGCATGTGCTATGTAGATTACTGGGTTACAACCTTCCCAGAGATGTTATCAGCAGCTTTAACAAAGTAGAGCATTTGAGTTGTACATAGTGTGACTACAGGGACGAAAACGCATGTTTCTGTATGTTAATGTGAAGAGCGTTAATAAATTCTATTCTAAAACTTTTTTGGAAGTCTTTCTACGACTCTAACAGCATTTTGGTGGATTTATAGTCGTTGGTGTGCTACGTTCCATCCTTTTTGTGATACATAGTGTGACTACCCTAAAAAGCATTGCTCTCTGCACAGACACACACACACACACACACACACACACACACACACACACACACACACACACACACACACACACACACACACACAGTTGCCATGTCTGGGATTGGAACTCCTACCTAACTAGTTTATCACACTACAGCAATACACAGTTATGGGACACGTCACGGAGATCACTGGGCTACAACTCTCCCAAAAGGGTATTTCACAGTGGATGACCTCAGCAGGCTTGTCATAGTAGGGTTATGGGGAGGGCAGTGTGTGTACATGAGCCATAACCCATTCATCTAGATGTTGACACACCACATGCAGGCACACACAGGGTCAGATTTCACAGGTATGTGTATACAGCTGCTAGATTACTACATTCTTGTACAGTCATGTTGCACAGCTAGCACGTGTACTACATAGTCTGTAATGCTGACAGACACCAGTGGCTAGTATCTACAGTAAGTGACATCTGAACCTCATGTGGTTGTGGACCTTTGGCTGTGTGCTGGTTGGGACAGGCCTGGCCTAGATGGTTCCTTGTCACAGTCACCCTCTTCCACACATCTATGTACATCTACCTTTGGCTTATTATAGTGTGTTGTCCTTAGATCAATGTCTGTATTCCTATCCACTGTGTGTGCAAAGCATGTGTGGTGCATACTGAGGAGTATCTGCACTAACATCTGCAACTGCCACTGGCCTTCATGTGTTTAAGTGTGTGAGCATGCTCAGTATGACCTTTCACTATGTTGTTGACTGACACTGCCTTCATTTCTCTAAGTGTGTGAGCATGCCCTGTATACCCGTCTGTACTGAATGTGTGGATTGCGTCCAGGTAGTTTGTACTACAGTGCTGACCTTTGTGTTGTACACCTACAGGTAGCATATTGTTTATGCAGGTTATCCATCGATCATTTGGCATTGACTGTTACTACATTTCTACATAGGATGTGGGGGGCACACCTGACTATTTCTACATTTCTACACAGGATTGGGAGGGCCACACCTGACTGTTACTGCATTTCTATGTAGGATGGAGGCACATCTGACTAATTCTACATTTCTACACAGGATTGGGTGGGCACATCTGACTGTTACTACATTTCTACGTAGGATGGTGGGGCACACCAGAAACTTGTACACATTTGCTGTGACTGTACTGGTATGTCAGGTACTCCATTTCATTCTGTATTCTTATCTATCATGCTGACTAGAGACATACCAGTGTACTTCAGATCTTAGATTTGATTTACCTACATATTAGTTTCTGACTTCCTACCTTTCAGAATTAATGCCCCACTGCCTGACCTGCTGTAGTCTGTCTGTGTAGGCCTTGGGGGGAGGTTACCTATAGTCATCATTCAGAGGCCATAGCACAGCCTTTGTTTGTATTTTTCTACACTTGTCCTGCTTGCTGTGACTCTTGTTGGGTATGTGAACCCCCTGACTGGCATGTGTGAGTCACTTACCTTGTGGGTGTCCCAGTATTCAGGGTGGTGCTGCAGGGCTGCCTATGCTCTCTCTAAAGCTAAAAACACAGCATCAATGGGACTGGATGGTGTCCCCGGCTGTGTGCTACACGAACTCAACGAGGAACTAAACCCGCATATAAGGCAGCTGTTTAATCTTAGCCTTACCACAGGATACATGCCCAAGGAGTGACGTACAGCAACTGTGGTCCCACTCCACAAAGGCGGTGCCTCTACGGACCCTGATAATTACCTCCCCATAAGCTTAACAAGCCTGGTCTGCAAAGCTATGGAGAGGATCATAATGGAACTCATAAACAAAGACATAGGGGACTTGCAGACATTGGACCCGACCCAGTTTGGCTTTGTCAAGGGCAGATCATGCCTTTTGAACTTGGTCGACTTCTTCGAAACAGTCACCAAGGCCATTGATGAGGGAAAGACAGTCCATACAGCCTACCTTGACCTTGCAAAAGCTTTCGACACAATACCCCACTCGGGTATTATAGAGAAACTTACCAGCTTAAATGTAAACCCATATGTCACAAGATGGGTTGCAAACTGGCTAAAGGACAGAACCCACAGGGTTAGAGTTGCTGGCACCATGTCAGACTCCAAGCCGGTCACAAGTGGTGTCCCACAGGGCTCAGTCCTTGGTCCCCTGTTGTTCGGCATCTACTTCTCAGAAGTACAGGCAAACATAGGAGGACTATGGCTGACAAAGTTTGCAGATGACTGCAAACTGGGCGCCATAGTGGAAAGTACATCAGACACAGATTTCTTCAGAGGGGTCTCACGGAAACTGAAAACTGGTGCCAGAGCCATGGCCTGAAGTTAAATGCCAAAAAATGTATAGTCATACCCTTCGGGAAAAACAAGGTAACCCCAAGCTACCATATAGGTGGCAATCCATTAAGCACAGAAGAGGTTATCAGGGACCTGGGGACCCAGGTTGACAGTGGCCTTTCTTTTGACACTCACATTGCTAAAGTGGTTAGAAAGACCTTCTACATTGCCCACCTGATCATGAAGGGATTCACATCCAGATCAAGTGAGGTCATTGTTCCCCTGTACTCTTCACTTATCAGACCAATGATCGAGTACAATGCCCCATTCGGGATGTATCTCACCCGACACCTGCAGCAATTGGAGTGACCCCAAAAGTTCCTCACCAAAAGGATAAGGGGACTCCAAAATCTGTCATATGCTGCCAGACTGAAGAAACTCCAGCTCTATTCAGTTGCATACCGCCTGCTCAGAGGTGACCTGTGCCTGACATACAAGGCCATGTCCAACCCGGAATTAATGGACATGCTCCACCTCAACAAATCCAAATCTACCAGATTCACTAGAGCAAGTGACTTAAACCTTAGCACGGATATAAATAGGACATGCTGGAGGGATAGATTTGTCACCCAGAGACTCCCTATGCTGTGGAATAAAATCCCGGTCCATGTGAGGCAGAGCACCTCGCTGGCTCTGTTCAAGAGAAATCTTGACCGGTGGATGGGAGATCGTAGGTTTACCCCGGGAATCATCTCTGTGTCACTGCTGGACAGAGGCACAACAAACTAATGGGCACAGTATTTTTTAACATAAGGGGTGGCGTAAGCCACAAAACTTTGGGCTAGGCTTATAAATGCCTTACGGGCAGATAGCCTAGTATAAACCTATGAACCTATGAATTAACGTCTCTGCCCTTGAAACTCACATTCATTGAAACAGCATTGAAACCCACATTCCAAGAAAATGCATCTTGCCAGTGGCAGATAATGTTTACCTTTGGGCTGTTATTTTTAGGACCATGCATACATCCATGTGCTCTTTGATTCACCTTCTTGATTATATTACATTATATTCCTTGTATAATACAGCACCACTTGTTACAGTGTGTTTTATATTTGTAGTTTTGAACATTTTTCCAGTATGCAATGAAACAAAATGTATGATCCAATAATGACAAAACTGCCCATTTCAGAACATTTCAATGATAACCTTTCTCTAAGAACAAATAGCAACTTCCTTAACTTCAAAAAACGTCTAAAGGACTTGTTTACTAATTCCTGGACCTGTCCTTGTCCCACTCCCACCTAAACTACTACATGTCCTCTTCCTCTTCCCCTCTGAGCTCACATACTTATTTATTTATTTATTTATTTCACATTTGTTAACCAGGTTGGTCCAACTGAGCAGTTATAGCCTACTTTCAGTGGAGACCCGAGGAGAAAAGCTCCAGTACTAGATGTATAAATAGTAATACAAGAATAAGTAGACAGCATGTTAATACAAGAATAAGAAATATCAGACAGTAAACAAAGGAATATACATATTATGGTTGAAAGTCATTTACCTTACAGAAACTGGAAGAGTTGTTTGGTCATATATGGTAGTTATACGTATTGCCATAAGGTTTTGCAATAACCAGACAGGAAATTCAGAGGTTACTTAAATATGATTATGATACAGTATTTATGGGGCAGGAGTAGCATGATTAGGTGGCATCCTGGCATGGGCATATCCAGTTAGTATGGAAGAATAATTTTAGTTCTTTTTTGAAACTTGTTGCTGAGTGATGTTTCGGTGGTAAAAGGATAGGCTGTTCCAGATTTTTGAGATGGAAGATTTATATAAATTTCTTATGTTCAGTTTAGATGTAAATGTTTCTAGAAGAAATTTCTCAGAGCTACTGAGAGGTCTTAGGGGGAGAATAGTGTGTGAAAAGATTTGAAAGGGAGGGGCAGGAAGTGGGTTTGTTAAGTATACGGTGGGTTAACTGTAATTGGAACAGTTTTATGTGATGGGAGAATTCAAGCCATTGAAGTTTATGGAGGGCTAGGCAATGGTGGGTTGAGTTGGGGAAGTTAGCTGCAAATCTGGCAATTTTGTTGTAGGTCTGCTGAAGTCTAGAGAGTAAACTGGACTAAAGATTGCTGAGGACAGGTGAACCATAGAATAGGCTAGGGAAGAAGTAGGCTTGGGCAAGAGATCGTCTAGATACTGCAGAGAAGAATTTTGAGTTGCTGTATAACAAGCCTAGTTTTTGATTATTTTTTTTTTTTGCATGGTGAATTTGTAAGTCAAATTTTAACTGGTCATCAATAGTCATACTAAGTAATTTTGTGTGATTGTCTACATTGAGTATTGTGTTACTTACAGAGGAGATGGAGAAATTAGCCTTGAGGTTGTCCTTATTTTTAGGGAGATAGAGAAGTAGCTTTGTTTTTTTGGGGGGTTCAAGATAAGCTGATTGATTTTTAGTGAATTTTCTACAAGATGGAAGTATTGCTGTGTGTATGTTTGGAGAAGTGTGATGGAGTTAGCAGATGTGATAAGGGTGGAATCATCAGCATACTTAATGATGCTTGAGAAGGAGGTTGAGGAGTAAAGATCATTGATAAAGATGTTAAAGAGAAGAAGTCCAAGAATGGAACCCTGGTGTATGCCAGTTTGTATAGGTAAGAAAGGAGATCAGGAGGATTGCCATTTAACTGACTGAAGTCAGTCGGTGAGGTAACTATAGATCCATGAGAGAGCTGAGCTGGATAGGTTGAGGTTAGCCAGTTTGATCAGAAGTTTGGAATGGGCTATCATGTCAAATGCCTTAGATAAGTTGAGGAACAGACATGAGACTAAGTTATTACTGTTCCTAGATTCAGAAATGGTGTGGGTGAAGGATAGCAGGGCTGTAGAGGTGCTATGGTGAGGTAACTAAGGATTTGATTGTCAATACACTTTTCTAGTATTTTGGATATTAGGGAAAGTATGGCAATTGGACGGTAATTGGTGGGATCATTAGAGTTGCCTCCATTGTGAAGGGGAATAGTGTAAAAGGATTTCCAGATTTTGGGCACAGTGGCTTCTTTTACAGAATGGTTAATGAGTATTGAGACTGGGTAGGTGATGGATGTTGCAGCAAACCTGAGGAAGGGGGGGTTGTTTTCAGAGGGGGAACATGGTTTAAGTTTGAGGAATAGAGATTGTATATAGGATGTAGAGATAGGGATTAAGATGAGACTATTGTTGTTGATAATATGAGGTATTAGGTTGTGGGGTAGATTTTGGGTGGGATTTTGGCCTGTGTTTTTCAGTATGCTGATAGAGTCTATAAAGAATTAATTAAGGAGAGAGGTTGTCTCATGGTCATTAAGGTTTGATTAAGGATTGGGGGTTTGGGGTTTACCACGATGTAGAATGGAATTGACATTTTTCCAGAAATTTTTAAGATTTGAATGAGTGAAGGTTTGTGACTTAGCATAAAAGGATGTTTTATATTTGTAGATTTCTTTTTTAGCTAGATTCCTAAGTTTTTTAAATACTTGGAGGTGATTGGGAGATTTATTTTTTAACCAAATTTTCCATGCATTATACAACTACTCATTTACGGTCTTTATAAAATACTACCAACCTTGAATTTCTCTCTGATGATAACTGTTAGATAGAATCTAACTTTTTATGTTATATCTTATATACTTAATATGTACCATGGATGTTTGCACCTTCAATATTGCTCTTGTAATCTAACATGTTCATTTATAAGTTGCATTATGTTTCTCCAGTTTATATACACTTGTATGTTAATATTGCATGATGTTTTGTTTTTGTATTTGTTTATGTGTGGAGCTTTTCTGCTTAGGTCTCCACTGAAAAAGGGCTCTGCAGCCCAGTCGGACTAACCCTGTTAACAAATGTCAAATAAATAAATGGCCACTCAAACTTCTGTCATTACAATCCATCAATGTCAGTCAATACGCACAATCTCTGTAGTAGTAAAGGTCACCTGAATAATTCCACATTAACGAGATCTGGAACTAATGAAGAGATTGCTGCTAACAAACAACTTTATATTTCAGTGTTTCATCTACAAATTCAGTGCCTACTACCCCTGAATAATAAATTGCCTATGTTGTATTAAACAAACAAAAAATTGGTAAGCTGTAAATATTCAATAAGGAATGGATGGCAAACTGACAACAGGTTCAGATTCATAGTTACTAGGCATCTCATCCAAGGGAGAACACACTCAGGACTGTAGCACCCCCCCCCCCCATTAAAGTACAACACAGTATCAGCAATCCATTTACATGCTGTGGGAGTAGAACCCACAGCCTTCTGCATCAAAAGACCATTTGCTAAACAAAACAGATGAACATTGTAAACGGACTTAGCATGAGCAAGAGTAAATGTCTCTTTCCTTGAAGCTCACATTTTCTTGAAAATGCACTGAAGTTCATAACTCCTTGAAAATGCACTGAAACTCCATTCCTTAAAAATGCACCAAAACTCTTTTTTTTTTTGCTAGTTTGGTACTTGGTGTAGAGGATTCAAGCTTGTATTTCCTCTAATCAGGGTACAGGGTTTGAGACTGAGGAAATTAATTAACCTGCCATCCCTAACTAAGGTATTACACACACACAAACACACACACACAGCCTCATATTTACATTTTTCATGTTGAACATGGAAAAGTAATAAGCAACAGGTGCATGCAGGGATACACAGACACAGATGGAGTTCTTAAATATTATCTTAAGAACACCCTTAAATGATCTGGCTCTGATGTACTTAAAGTGTTTTGCATTTAAAATTCAAAAAGCTTTTAAAAGGCAAGGTTTCTCCCCCTTACTGATGCACCCAGGGTGGGCCGCACCCTCAGCCCTCACATTAGTACACCTATGCCACTGATGTTATGACACTGGTGTTAAGACAGATGTCCTTTGTATTATTTTGTTTAAAATTTTATTAAGAATACTATCTAAATCAGTTCAGAAAAAAATAATTATAATATTTTAATTATTCTACTCCTCTCCCAACACGCCCTTCTCACCATGGAGAACATTGATGTCTGTGTAATGGCTGAGACATAGTTTAAAATTATGTAGAGAATGCTGGCTTTCACCTTCAACATGTTTCGACCAGCTACTGCTCAGAAGGGGAAAAGGGTGGTGGTGTGTCAATCTACATCCAGAAGAGACTCACATCAAGGCTGGTAAAGCAGCATGATGCACTAGAGTTTCTTCATGTCCAAATCCATCCATCCATCCATCCACAACCCCTTTTTCCCATTTATACACACATGGTCAGGGTGTCACTTCAACAGTGACAATCATCTAGAGCCAAGGTTTACACCTCTGTCTAAGTAACCATCAGGAAAGTCCAGTACCATATGTTAGCTAGCTATAGAACTCTCTCTATGACAAAAGAAACAATCAAAACCTATCAAAAGGAAATAGAATCACTCAGTACTAAATCCAATACCATTTTCCTACATGACCTAAACTATCTAGCTATAGACTGGAAAACCTATACCACATCTACTACATAAGCACAGAGATTTCTGGACTTTGTCAAAATAAATGCCCTGGAACAATTAGTCAAAGTACCCACTACAGGGAATAACATCTTACATCTTGTCCTTACTGATATGAGAGCATCTTGCACCATCCCTTGTGTATCTTCATCACTTGTGTTGTCTTACCATAAAGCACTCTCCTTTGAAGTAAAACTGAAACCAGTGATCCCTTCCACCCAAGGTTCCTTTAGAAATTTGTTTAAGACAAGCCACCTCGATATACTAGCATGTAAACAGCTGCATAGATGCAGCTGTACCCAGTAGGAAGAAGTGCAGGGCAAACCCCAAAAAGAAAACTACATGGTGGAACTACAGTATCAACAGGCTTTATAATAAAAGGAATAGAATTTTGACAAAAATTAGGAAGAGTAATTCCCAGAATGTTAAAGCCCTTGTAACTGAGATAAACAAATAACTCAAAAGACAGCTTAATAAAATCCACAAAAGCCAAGTTTAAGGATAAAAATAGCTACCCAAGCCAAACACAATTACAAGGTATATTTTTTGTTATGATCATAATCTCAAACGCATGACACAGAAATGTGCTGAGCTGATTAAGAACAATGTTACCTACACTGAGGCTGAAGATATACTGAATCTACTCTGGCTGATAAATTTAGCTTTAACTTTAACCCTCTCTCCCCTCTGTCTGTCCATCAAGATATATCTGAAACTGGCTCACCTCCAGCTTTCAAACAAGACCAAATCCTAAAAGTGCTATCAAAAGCTAAAGATACTGCATCGGTGGGTTCTGACAATATCTCTGGATGCATCTTATATAGCATGAAGCATGATTTAGCCACACCACTAACAATACTGCTCAATCCTAGCCTCCAATTAGGTTTTATAAAAAGTGAACAGAGAAAAGCTACAGTCATTCCCCTGCAAAAATGAAAACCTTTCACAGACACAGACAATTACAGACCTATAAATCTGACCAGTCTCATATGCAAAGCCATAGAAAGACTTATCATGGAATTAATCGATCAGGACGCAGAGAGCCTCCAAACACTGGAACCTTCTCAGTTTGGATTCATCAAGGGCAGATCATGCTTACTCAACCTGATGGATTTTTTTGAAAAAGTCACCAAAACAATGGATGAAGGCAAAATGGTACACACTGCATACCTCAACCTGGCCAAAGCTTTTGACACAATTCCCCACTCAAGCATAGTAGAAAAGCTAAATAAACAGTGAATAAAGCCCCATGTCACCCACTGGATTGCCAATTGGCATACATGATAGAGATAATCAAAATAGGGGAAGTTGCCTCCACAAATAGACTAGTCACCAGCGTTCTGTGCTGGGACTCTGCTAATTGATATCTACTTTTCTGAAGTAAAAGGCTTTGTCTGACTAAGTTTTTAGATGACTGCAGGCTAGAAGCAGTCATTTAATCCTCAAATGATGTAGCCATCCTGCAGGAAGGTTTATCCCAAATAAATAACATGCCAAAATCATGAACCAGAGTTCTCAACCTTTACCAACAGAATTTGGAACAAAGTAAAAAATAACAAAGGAAAAGGCCTCAAATTAGTGACACATTTTGAATGTTGGCAGTATTATCTTAGAAATTCTCTAAATGATTTACAATGTCAGGAAGAATGGAGCAAAACTTTGGGAAACATCAGGGGTGTCCCTACAAAATAGGGACAGTTAAGAGATCTGTCATGGACTGAAACTAAATGCCAAAATATGCATTAGTGTATCCTTTGGGACGTAATCTACCCCAGGGAACTACCACAGTGACAATATGCCCCTAAGAGTTCATCCAGTTGTTCTGGATTTGGGAAGTTATATGGACAATGGCCTAAATTTTGACCAGCATGCGTCTATTGTTGAAAGACTTTCTTTTTATATTGCACAATTTATAAACAAAAGGATTGTGTCTAGATCTTGGGATGTCATTGTCCCCATTTAATCAGCCATCATTAGACCAGTCATTGAATATAATGCCCCCTTTGGCATGTATCTGTACAGACACATGCAACAACTGGAATGACCACAGGGATACCCTACTAAAATGATACAAGGCTTAAATAGCATATCCTATATGGACTGACTCAAAGTTGTGTCATTATACTTGTTATCCTGCAAAGAGTTATCCTGTGGCTGGCATACAAGGTGTCCTCCAACCCATTACTGATGGATTTACTGCACATCAGCAAGTCAAATGGCATCAGACATTCTTGGCCTAGGGATCTAAACCTCTTCTGCAGCATCAACAGAACATTTTGGAGGGACAGGTATATGTCACAGAGGATACTGTTGCTCTGGAACAGACTCCCCATCCACATAAAACAAAGTTCATCCCTGTCTATACTTAAGCATAGCTTAGATCTACAGAAGGGAAATAGAAAGGTTACCCCAGGAGTGCCCCTGTACTACAAATGGACACAGGCACCTCTTAAATGCTTTATTCCAAGCATGAATCCCAGTTATTCTCATTAGGGGTAATATGTATAATTTCAACCATAGGATGTGTAAGGCTAATGTACAACCAAATGTGATAGGTTATTTCAAGCACAGAAGGGGAAACTGGCTATGCTTAAAATGGCCCAGAAGGGCAGCTAGCCTAGTACTATGAACCTATGAATCTATAATTCTTCAGTATTCATATATGTGTATGGGTTATTTATATAGTCATAAATTCTTTGACAGAAAATATTAATTTAGGCATTATTTATTAACCAAGTGTGTTGACTGCAACCTGAGTCAAATGGCACCAGCAAATGACAAACGTAATACAGAACATGCAATTGGTTATATATACTATTTCATAAGTTCATGGATAAATGCTAAGCAATCAGTCTGCAAATTATTACGTGCCTCATCAATAACCACATAGTGACTACAGATGAGACTCAAACCCTGTATCTTCTGTCTGTGAGGTAAACACCTTAACCATAAAGCTAGTCACTCAGCCCCCAATATATTTGTAATGTGTACCACCTGTTCAACATAAAATTGCACACAGTATATGCAATACAAACTAGCTTATAATAAGATGTAAGTGTATTGAATGTGATTGAAAGAAATAACAATAATATAAAAATTAAACTAATTGCAAGAAATGGTAACAATATAACAATGATTTAAGATTACACAAGTAAGACAATAGGTATGCAAAGATAAAACTGCAAGACAAAGTAGTGAAGGTTTGTAATGCAGATTACTAACAAAATGGTTGAAGGCTTTCCACGGTCCCAAAGGTTGAATTTGTGGAGAGTGGTAAGAAGACAGTGCCAGTGCACACAAGAAATTTACTCTATGTAAAAAAAATATAAAAATAAATGAAATCATGTCACAAAGTAGTAGTAAAACAACTATAAGAGCTGTTGAAAAAAATGCATAATTCATTATCTTGAAAGAAGTCTCAATTATCAAATCCCTGCAGATGTTTGGGTATTTTCTTCATGAAATCATCTGCTAATTTCTTCTAGAACTTAAAAAAAGTCTTGCAGTTAAAGATGTTGCCTAGTAAGTTGCTTCACATGGCAAGGGCAACTTTGATTATTTTTTTCACTGCAAGGAAAAGAATGTGATCTGGCTATAGATTGTGTCTTGATCAAGTGATCTTAATGAATGAATAAACCTCTGGCATTTAGACTAACTACTAAGAATGGATGATAATTTAAGAATATGAATCATTCAAACCATAAAACCAAGTATAAATTGTTATAAATTAACATATCATAAATGTATTATGCATTTTATCTTATTTTTTATAAGCAATTAGTATGTTGATATATATATAAATTATTTTTTTCATTAATCTTTTATGGTTCATTAAAAATTCAGGAACCATTTTTTAATAAATGCTTATTTTAAGAAAAAAATATTGTGTTTAGCTTCCCTAGATAATCTTGAGGAGAAATTCTCCAAGTATCAGTAGCTCGCTGAAAAAGAAGTCAAACTTCATAACTCAGAACACTTTTCTCAATAGGAAATCATTGCCAGACCAATTTCTAAGAGTGTGCCACCAAAGATTTACTTTCTCCCTTCCTCAAGTTGGTGTGGCACTGGAGTTGATATATCTAGGCTCAGGTGGTGGTGGGGGGGGGGGGGGGCTTACCTCTAGTAAAAAGCAAGAAAAAAGGAGTTTTTAACCCTGTTGCTTTCCGGGCTTTTTTTCTTCATTGTGTTGAGGTGTTGCCTTTCAGGAAGTCAGCATTTCATAGTGGAACCATCATGTTTACGGAGTGTCGTCAAGCTGACACATCTGATGATGATAGTTTTTAGCAGTACAGTATGAAACAATGCAGTCGTCCAGTAACATTGCCATATCCTGGTTTTACACATACTGTTAGTACATTATTTGTGCTTTAATTACTTAGATTTTGAAGCATCCCTGCACATAAAATGATCAGGGTGGGATGTGAAAGGAATCTGGCTGCACTTTCTACCTCTTTCACTTAAATGATCAATTTACCTTGCTGTCCATTTAAACCAGACACTGTAAAATAGCTGAGTAGCACATTCATAATAATAGACAAACAAGGACAAAGATCATAATCTGAATATGGAATGACAGCAAAAAACAGACACCATAAACTGCAATTTTTCCACAAAGCAAGCGACAGTGATAAAGAACATTGTACCCAATTACATAGTATATTCAAATACAGTAAATGAACTCAAAAAAATCAGTGGCAAATGGTTTCCCTTCAGTTGGTCAGAGTTAATTTGCACAGGAATTATTTGTTCAGTGTTGACTTTGTTCAATTGTGCTTGTTCATTGCATGTTGCAGTGACTGTAGGACTGTACTTAATGGCAGGATTGTCACTCTAAGACTATGGAGTTTCAAAGAAAAAGTTAATCTACTTTAATTATCTTATATTCTTGGCTGTTTTTTTTATTTGCAATGACTTCAGAATGACAACAATAAAGAGGTGTGGGGTGATTGAAGGAGTCTGCTGCATTCTTGCATAAACATTTGTTTCAATTGTATGTTTGTAAGCATGCAACTGTGTTCCCTTACAAGCACTGGTGGTTTAATTGTGCACTCTAGGAAATAGTCTTGTGTTGCAAAAGCAGAGAATATTTGAATGAGGATAGTTCAGAGATGGAAGAATCAGTTGGCTAATAGATTGTATATAACTTAATGCTAACCAAATATCTCAAACATATTGCTACTGCATTGTCATAATACTTTTGCCTTGTAAATATTTCATGTTGTATATTTCTCTTTCTTTGCTTTTGTGCTGTTAAGTATCTTACAACTTGAATTGCTAGTTTTTTTTTCTTATTTTTTTAAATTACTTTCCTGGAGATTTTCTCCTTGGGTCTCCACCCTGAAAAAGGGTTCTCTGGGCCCAGTCGGACTAAACCGGTTAACAAATGTAAAAATAAATAAATAAATTAATTAAATGAAAATGGAGTTAATAAATAAATAAATAAATAAATAACAGAAAGAGTAATTGTATTTGCTTGTCTTCTCTGGACCCTTTTCACCATGATGCATATTACAAAGCTAAGGATGAATGTAATATGCATGGACTGTGAATAGGGTATCCATTCAATAGGTGTGATAGTGGGAGTTAGAAAGAAACCAGAGCATTGACAGTAAAACCCATGAAGACACAAGGACACTAGGCAAACTCTGAAACACAGAAACCAGAGATCAGGACTAAATCCTGATATATATTGCTCTATATACATTGCAATGACTGCCTTCTTATTGTTATTTTTACTTCCATGTTTGTGGTGTTAACACTGACATGACCCTTTGAGTTACTATAAGCCATTGCAAGGTACAGGCAATGCTGCCTTTGCTCATGAATGAAGATCAAGAATGTTCAAGATTGAAGGTTGTGTGTCCAGCACAGCACCATCCATGAACAAAACTGGCATGAACCAGACCTTGAAAATAAATGCAGCAATCTAGAATATGCAGATATTTTAACATTTGCTTTAATATTTAATGAACTGTAATATACAGTCCTTTGAACATTACACAGTTATTTATACTCTCTTCATTTTTCAGTCATTTTCATATTTGCTATAACAACATATTATGCAACATGTATGTTTTTAATAAATCAAGTAGCAAAGTATGTTATTACTTGGTATATAACTTGTTGAAGTGCTTCTCTGGGTTCCATTTCTTTTTTCTATTTCCTTTTTTATTACTGATGTTGTGGTGTACGGTAACCATTTGAAATATCGGGACCCACTAGAGCAAATCCTGAAATATGGAGAGTGAATGGCTGAAATATCAAACTTCAGCCAAAAGATCAACCTTACATATACAAAGTCTGAGATGTCATTTCTTGAAATATTCCTTTTTCTCTGAGGTATAGTGATGCCAGATTTGGTATATATAAGTTGGGGGGTGTAGGGGGCTTGATGTTATAAGGAGAAGAGCGATTTGTGAGATTCGTTCTTCTCCTGTGTTTTCACTCATTTTTTTTTTCTGTGTTTTGGCACTCAGCATTTCAAGTGCCTACATTTCAATAAGGAGCCATGGCATACAGTTAATTTAATTCTAAGCCATTTATTTATTTACTTTTTTTAGATTTATTGTGTACACTCATCTTACATTAGTAAGCCTTGTTTAGAATTGGATGTTTTCCTGCAAGTCTGCATTCCTTTTTATTGGGATAAATTTTCCCCTCCACTTTTAGTATTTTACTCACATTTTAAAGTTAATTATTTTATGATTTACACTAATGTTCTTTAATAGTCTTTATAGTCGTTTACCTGTATTAATACACATTCATATGCAGTGTTTTGTAATGGCACCCATTTCACTAATACTAATATAGTCTGTACTGCAATGGACTGTATTCTTACATTTGACATGTGTAACTTTCCTGCATCCGCACTTTCATTATATCGACTATAACTAATATGTGTTGTATTTATAACATTTACAAATGCGTGTAACTTAATACAGATTAAAAGGCATGCCATTACAAAATAAAAAGTCACCTTCAAAAACTCTGGGTAACCAAATTATACACATGGGAACAATATTAGGCTAGAAATTGCAGGAACCATAAAATGTCTAACAATATACACTTTTAAGAAGACATACTTCAATGTTCCTACTACTTGTTCCAATCACATAATTGTGTTCACCTCCAAAATCAAACAGGCCCATACATGATAACCCTGGTGTGAATTTATATCTACCCATGCAATCATCAAGGCTTGCCTTAAAAGTAGCTAGTAAAAAAAAAGTTAAAAGTACTGCTCTGTTTGACATGTAGTGGTAACTTATCCCATAAGCTGGGAATACATTGAGGAGTTAAGAACCTATCCTTCAAGTGTGTTTTGTTTATTTGATGGTGTAAATTTAGGTCCCTAATGTGTGTCTTTGCAATGGCACTAGTTTTGTGAAGAAATCAAAGTTAAGAATAATTGGTTCTTTTATGGCCTAAAAAAGTGAGGTAAAGGTCACCTCGGAGTATCTCATAGGCAACTGATTATAAGGAGAGCTATGCCAGTCTTCTGGGATAGTTAGAAGATTTAAGGCCTTTAATTTTCTTAGTTAGCAATCTTTGGAGCCTTTCTACATGAGAGATATGCTTGGACTTGTAGAAAACAGAGAGAATTGTATTTAGTGATAGGTCTGATAAGGGAAAAGCACAGTGGTAGGATGACTTCTTTGGATTTTGAGGACTTTTCCATGTTAATTAACTGGTCCAAATAGAATGATTCTTTGACTGAGTTGGAAACATGATGAACAAATGAGAGAGAGCTTTCCACTTAATTACCTAGGTTTCTTATGTTTGTGTCTGTTTGAATGAAGCATTTTTATAACATTTTTTTCCTGAATGCTATTATGCTGTCCTTTTTTGCGTTTAACTTGAGACTGTGTTCTGTATACTGGACTTGTGCCTATTCACATCCTTGCTGGAATTGTTTAGTATCAGTGGGTGAGCAGAATATAATGCTCAGCTCACAATCAGAAATCTTGTCAACCACACGTCTGGGACATTGGGTTGGATGTCTGCAAAATAAATGCTAAACAGGAGAGGGCAAGACACTGATCCCTGTGGTACCCTGTAGTTACAATTTTATATTCAGAAGGGGTGCAAGCAACTTCAGCTGGACAGCTGACTTTGAAATCCAATGGGCAATGTAGAGGTTCACATTAAGTTTGTTTAATTTTTCAATAAAACTAGCAGGGGGGAGTTGATATCTTGGCTGGGTCAAAATAAACAAAGTGAACTAAATGATCACTTTCCACATCGTATATGACTTTTCTAACACTGTGTAGCCTAACTGATGATCTTGTTTTTCAATCCACAAAAAACTCGTATTTGCTCTCCTATTTCTTTGCAAAACCAATGATGTTTTTCAAACATCTGCACTAGAGACCTAAATCTATATCCATTTGCTCCTCAAATAAGGTGGCAAGATTTTTACAGTGTGTCTACTTAAAGATGAATTCTGCTGGACATCTTACAGTCCTTGGGATCACATGCTTAGTATTATCTCAATGTTCCTATGTTTCTTAATGCCATTTAAGTAAAATTCAAGATTATTTAAATTAGAATTTTTATTTAAGATGAAAACATGAAGATGGTCATTTGTGTAAGTCAACATTTCCACCTTAATTAATGCCAGAAGAGTAAGGACAAAGCCATAATATCCTGTGCAGTGAGACAAAATTAATGAAAGGCAACATTAAAATTGAAAGTTACCAATATAACTGATAAGTATGCAAGGACTCTCATTTCATATTGGAGCAACACAGATCAGTAATTCAGAAGTTTTTGCCAGCAACATTCTACACTGATACTTTGTGGTTTTTCATGGTGATCCTCATAAGAGACAGGTTTAGCATAGTAAATATTTATCAGACAGAGACCAGAATTCTGCTATGCAACATGCACATTAATTATTTGAGAAAGATTTTGATCTATAAAATTGAGCAGAAGGAGAAGAACTAAAGAGGATAAAGCTAAGGACAGAAACTATCATATCAGGGAAACATCTTTGATAAGAAAATTGTGTAACATATATATAGTAAGCACCTCATGTACTATTTCTGTCTATGAAATACATGACAAGAGAACATGTAGAGGAGAGAAATTTAATAGTGACCATTTTGGTGACCAAGACATGACAACAGGAAGAGAGATAGGATGGGTTCAAATAGTGCAGAACAGGGAAGTTGTAAATGAACAGAAGCAAGGGCAGGCGAGAAGTAAGTCTGACATTACACAATGTTGTTACATATGTTCATAGGTACTTACTAAGATATTGATCTGTGAGGATCCTTAAAAGCCTAGCCATGCAATCCCAGGAAGTTTTTGGCCCTTGTATTTTAAGTATGAATAACCCAGGACCTTTGTATTTTAATTTAAATAGCGTAGAGCCATGCAGACATTTACATGTTACCCCTACCCATAAGAGACAAAGGTGCCAAACCAGTGATGATCTTATAGGTTCCCATCCATTTATCTATATTATGCTTGAATAGAGTAAGAGCAATACTTTATATTGAGAAGAGTAAGTGTTACATGGACCTAACTGCAGAGGGACAGATGTAAGAGAAGAGTTATTTCTATTGCTGTGATGTGCCATGTACATAAAAGCATAAAGATTGGGGAAGTAACCCAGATCTGTGTGTTTCAGTGACTAAATATTATGGAGGTTTAGGGAAAAGACAATTTATTATGTTTTTCATGGAGACGCCTCTGTCTGTGGATGAACTTGGACTAGGAAAGTTATTCCCTGGGATTCAATAAATTCTGTGTAGGCTCCGCACAAAGCCTACATGGTGTTTACATGTTTGCTCAGTGGTGTACGGCAAGTGGCAGCACGTAATGCATATTAATGCTGCGCATTAAAGCTAGGTTTCATTGTTGGCAACAGTGTTGCAAGCCAGAAAACTGTGTAAGTGAATGTGAATTACAATTCTGTTTAAAGCAGAGCACCTACTGTCGGTGGATTTGCGTGGAATGCCACAATGATCACCAGGTCTTCACAGATAGCTGTCAATCTGTTAATGCAACACATCTGCACAAAGGCCAACATAATACAAGGACATTTAACCAGAAACAGGGACATATTTGCCATAGATGTTGCATAGATATGTGGTAGAATGAAACTCAAACATACCTCTCAAATTCTTTCAGCAAGAAATCTGGGCAAAGCCATAAAGGGGGGTGGAGGCCCAAACGTAGGTACAGACTTTTAATACTGCTCTTACAGACTTAGAAAGTTGATAGAATAATAGGTTGTACAGTAGCATAAACTTTCTGAAGAACATAAAGTTTGAAACTTAGATGTATGTCATCAGTTTCTGACTTCACTCCGCAGTGACATGCCAATGATTTACCAGAAAACTAAAATGTTATGAGGATTGATCAGGCCCATACATCAGTTTTTGGTGTGTGTTGATAATGTCTATATTATAGTAATATCAAAGCTGGAGTCAATGATTGCCCAAAATCTGTAGCCCTTCAGGCAGTCATTTGGACATAGCATGTGCATGTCATCTGAGATGTCCATCACTTAACTAATGGGGAGTAAAGGGCCTAGTAGGCAGCCCTGATGTATGGGCCTGATCACTGGACCTGACATATAGGTTGCATCACACATTTCAAAATAGTGAGATGCCATGTATGTGATACACTGATTTATCCATTTGGTGATATAGCTGTTTATGGCTGCATATGTCAGTGTAGATTGAATACCTCAGTGTAGATTTGTGTCAAATGCTTTGACCTGATCAAATTCCACAAGATGATACTGTTGTCATCATGCATGCTCTTGATGACCTCTTTGAGGACATCTATCAGATATAATAAACCAACTGTAGCATTAGCAACTCACAAAGGTCTGTTGCTCACAGCCAGAATATTACTAGTATATATGTACAAGAGGTCCATGATGACATGTTGGTCTACCTCACAGTTGAGAAAAGTCAGGATGTCCCCCACACTCAGGTGGATGCATGTTGCTATATGGGAACATAGCCTGTGTGGTGGGTGTGTTGAAGTGTGTATTCAACTGTATCAGGAAGGTTTATGTGCTGAGTCACACCATAGGTGATCTGTGATGTTGTCATAGCCCAGTGATTCCATGTGACAGGCCTTGATGAAGGTAAACAGTGCATGCTGCCTATTGTGATCTGGCCTAGGGTTTTGACACAATCCTCTATGCAGGTATCATTGCGAAACCCTTCCAGCTGGGAATTAACCCTTATGCAGTTGATGGGTAACCAAATGGCTCACTGACAGAACACATACTGTGAAAGCTAGTGAATCAAACTGTACCATTAAAGCTGTCACCACTGGAAAACCTCAGGGATATGTGCTTGGCCCTTCACAATTTGAACTCTATTTCTCAACTGTTTAGGCTAAAGTGTATGGCCTTTGTCTTATCAACTTTGCTTAGTCTTGCATATTGTGTGTAATCACTGAGTCCACTAATGATAACATAGTATAGGAGGAGCTAACACAGACAACTGAATGGTGACAAAGGCAAACTATCTACAAATAAATGCAGAAATATGCATTGTTATGTTGTCCATCTGAAAAGTGGAATTCTGTGTTAATCACAGCATTGACAACAATTCTGCTATGCAGAAACCCAGTGATGCAAGCACTGGAGCACATGTAGATAGCAATCTGAACTTTGACCACCTCATGTCCTAAATGGTCTTGAAAGCTTATGATGTGCACATCCTTAGTCATGCCATCATACTGAGATCTTAGGATTGTATGACAGCACTGTAGTCATTCCTTACCAGAATGCTAATAGAGTATAATTCTGACTTTTGCTTGTACCTCACCAGACACATGCAGAAGTTAGAGAGACCACAGGGCTTACTCATCAAGATAACACAGGGCCTACAAACCCTACCATGATATATGTGGATAGATTAAAAGCCATGTCACTGTAATTTTTATCTATAGGATGAAGTGACTTCTGCCAGGCCTCCAGGCCAGTCTCTGACCCTGCCTTGGTGGGAATGCTGAATATCCAGAAATATGATATAGCTAATGTCATCAGCGGTTTCTGCTGAGGAGAATATGGTAATAACAGTGCCCCACATAGTGGTGTAAAATCCTTTCTGTAATGTCAAGCAACAGCCCACATACACACAGTCAGTGGACTGCAGTGAGAGTAGAACACCTACCTAACTAAACACACAGGCTACAGAGCACAGTACTTTACACAAACACCATGGTACAAGCCGTAATTTTCAAGAGTGCAGGTGAACTTATAGAAGATGACATCAGCAGGCCATGTGCAAAACAAGATGTTGGGTGAGCTGCATGAAATGGATGTGCTCAAAGGTACATAGGTTCATAGGTTTGTACTAGGCTATCGGCCCTAGGGCCTATACAAGCCTAGCCATAAGAATTCCCTGGCTATTTCTTCCCACACTAATTACTTCCCTGGACCCCTGTCTATCAGGGCGACTGATGTGATCCCTGGGGTGAATTTCCTTTCTCCCATCCAATCATCAAGGTTCCTTTTGAAGAGGGCCAAAGAGGCGCTCTTCTTGACATGTATGAGCACTCTATTCCAGAGTCTGGGGAGTATCTGGGCCAGGAACCTATCCCTCCAGCGTGTTTTGTTTATTGTGATGACAAGGTTTAGATCCCTGGAGCGTGTGGCTTTGAGGAATTGGGATTTCTTTAAGTGTAGCATGTCCAACAGCTCTGGGTTTGACATGGCCTTGTATGTTAAGCAGAGATTGCCTCGGAGTAGATGATATGCAACAGAGTATAGCTGGAGTTTTTAAGGCGGTCAGCATAGGACATCTGCTTTAGGCCTGTGATTCTTTTAGTGAGGTATTTTTGCGGTCTTTCCAGTTGTTGCAGATGTCTTGAGAGGTACATAACAAATGGGGCATTGCATTCTATAATGGGTCTAATGAGGAATGAGTACAGTGGGACAATGACCTCCTTTTTTCTGGATGAAAAGCCCTTAGTGATGAGGTGTGCTGCATAGAAGGATTTCCTGACTGTTGTGGTGATGTGGTTATTGAAGGTGAGACCACTGTCCACCTGTGTCCCTAAGTCTCTTATGACATTTTCAGTGTTTAGTGTACTGCCACCTATGTGGTAATTCGTGGATAGATGTTTTTTCCCAAAGGGTATAACTATACATTTCTTAGCATTGAGCTTGAGCCCATGGCTCTGGCACCAAGCATCTGTTTCTGTAAGACCCTTTTGTAGAGTATTTACATCATTTGGGGATTCAATAATGGCTCCCAGTTTGCAGTTATCTGTGAACTTTGTTAGATTCCCTTAGTGTTGGCCTGTACTTCAGAGAAGTAGATGCCAAACAAGAGAGGTCCCAGGACTGAACCCTGAGGTACTCCACATGTCACTTGACTGGAGCTGGATTTGGAGTCAGCTACTTTTACAGTGTGGGTTCTGTCAGTAAGCCAGTTGGCAACCCATCAAGTGATGTAGGGATTAATGCCTATCTTAGTACATTTATCTATGATTCCAGAGTGAGGGATGGTGCCAAAGGCCTTGGCGAGGTCCAGATAGGCTCTGTGGACTGCCTTACCCTCGTCCATAGTTCTGGAGTCTGATTCAAAGAAGCCAATCAGGTTCAGGAGACAAGCTCAGCCCTTCATGAACCCAAACTGGGTGGGGGTCTAGTGTTTTAAGGTTGCCAATGTCTTTGTTTATAAGTTCCATGATAATACGTTCCATGGCCTTGCAGATCAGGCTCAGCAGACTGATGGGGTGGTAGTTCCTGGGATCCAAGGTGGATCCCCCCTTGTGGAGTGGGATAACTGTAGCTGTGTGCCACTCAGTGGGCATGAAGCCTGAAGTGAGGGTATGATTAAACATGACACTTAGGTGAGGTGCCAGTTCATTTTGTATTTCATGTAGTACACAGCCCAGGATGTCATCTGGTCCCATGGCATCTGCAAATCTCAAAATACTGTCAATTTATAACATTTGAGCAATAACTGTGAGATACACATTTCTGATTTTCTGTCTAGATGCACACACACACACACTCACTTGACTGCAGTGAGAATAAAACATTTACCTATCTAAGTGCATAGACTACAGAACCCAGTACTTTATACAAGCACCATGGCACAAGTCTGACTTTTACAAGAGTGCAGGTGAACTTATGGTAGATGACATCAGCAGTACATGTGGGAAACAAGATGTTGGGAGGTCTGCATAGGTTAATAACTTCATAGGCTCATAAGATGCTACTAGCCTAATGGTCCTAGGGTGTTTAGAAGCCTAGCCTGTAAAAACACAAGTACCCTTCCTAAGCATACTTAGATGTTCATTGTTAGCAGGGCAATTTTGTGAGCAGCACCAACTGGCCCTGTCTATGAGGGAGATATGTTCCACCCTAGAGGTGACTTTACAACTACCCCAACCAGTAGTCAAGGTCACGTTTGAACAGGGTCATTGAAGAGCACTGATTCACATGCAGTGGGTGCCTATTACAGAGGAATGTGAATCATTGGGAGATATATCTGTCTCCCCAGCATGTTCTGTTTATCTCAAAGGTTAGGTTTAGAACTCTGGGGGGAGTTATTATTGTCCCATTTGATTTGCAGAGGTGCAGCATTTCCAGTAGGGCAGGGTCTGAGACTGTTCTGTAGGCTAGGCATAGGTCATCTCTCAACAGCCTGCATGATAACTGAGTACAGTGACAGATATGTCACTTTTTCCCTGTATGTCATATTTGGAGGCCCTGGATTCTCCCAGGCACAAAACTGTGTCTTTTCCAATTGCTGCAGGTGTCTTGTGCTGCAGGTGTCTTGTGAGGTACAGACAGAAAGGAGCATTGTACTCCATTAGTGGTCTGATAAGGGTAGAGTACAGCAAAGGTATAACCACCCTGGTCTTGGATGTGATGTCCATATGTATGATGTGCGGAATGCAGAATGTGCATGTCACCACTATGGACACCTGGGAGGGTGGCCTAATGGTTAAGGTGTTTGCCTTACAAACACAAGGTGCAGGGTTTGAGTCTCACAAGGGATAACTAGCTAGGCTTACAATGGCTCACAAGGGCAGTTAGCCTAGTACTAAGATATGAACCTATAAATAGAGATTGAAGTGTAGATTGCTATCAACATGTGCTCTCATGTCTCACAACACTGTGTTTGAGCTTAGACGGTTGCTATATGTATCCAAATTAGCAGGTGTACTTCACTAGCAAAGGGGAGAATGAGGCATTGTATGCTTTAAAGTTCAATGAGTGAGTTTGCCACCAATCATATGTGAGTATCAGCCACTTCTTTAATATGTTACATCATTTGGGGAACTCTATATGAGTGCGTCCAGTTACCACTCATCTGCAATCTTGGTAAACCACAGGCCATCTCCCATTGCCTGCACTTCAGGGAAGTATTTTGCAAACAGTTGAGGACCCAGCACAGATCCTTGTGGTATTTGGATAATAAGTGGCTAGCAGTGGAGGTGCAGTCCCCAGCTTTGCGAGTGTGTGTTCTGTCGGTGAGCCAGTTGGCTATCCATCTACTACTGTATGGCTTAATGTTCACATGGGAGATCTTCACTATGAGACATGAATGTGGGATAGTATCAAAGGCCTTTGATAAGTCAGCATGGGTGGTATGTCCTGTTATCCCTTATCCAGGCTTTGGGGTCAGTATCAAAGAAGTCCACAAGGTCCAATAAGCAAGATCTACCCTTGACAAAAACAAAATGGGTTGGGTCAATTGTGTTGAAGGTCTCCTATGTCCCTTTAGATATGGTCCATGCTGATTCCTTCCCTAGCCTTGCAGAAAAGGCTTTTTAGGTGTATTGGTCAATAGTTGTATTTCTGATGTTACCAGATTGATATGCATTGCATATCACACAACATTTGATATTACATTTTGTAGTGTGTTTGATATACATGTGGAAAACGTTCTGAGACAGCAGGATTGCACTGCTTGGTGGGGTGGCAACACATGGCTACTTAGTAAATATGTTAAACAGTGTGGGATAGGGCATTCAGTTTGTAATGTTCCCACTCGTAATGCCATGTCATAGAGAATAAATAGACAGTAAGCAGTAGTACATAATAATATTTAGTTTTGCATGCATGGCGTGCAGCAGGTTTGCATGATGGTAAGCAAAGTGTATCCACAGGCAAGATACACGTTTGTGCATAGCTAAGCAGTGCACAAATGTGAGCCACATTGCTAATGTCTGACAACTAGTATTGAGTGCATGAAACACACCTGCTGCTTGACTCTGTGGCAGCATGTGTTAATGCATTGATGCATTCCTTCTTGGGGCCAGATGGTACTGGGTTCTAATCCAAGTGTATGTACTACTTTGAAATACTTTTAATTACAGAGTGATATTGCAATGACATGAATTGTTTAAAGTAAATGTGTTGCTGTGTGTTGGCATTGTGCAGCGGTGTTAAATGGCATTGAGCAGAGGTAACCAGAGCTGTTTGCCACCATTCACCATTGCTACACATTGATGCATGATGCACACTTTCACGCAAACATGGTTCCCAAAAAGTGAAAGGACCCATTGCTTTTGCAGTAACTTATGTGTGTTGTGTGTGATTCTAATTAATGACTAGATTAAAGGTGTTAAAATGGGGTATATAGGAAAGTGGTGAAATGAGAAGCAAGCAGGGGGAAGAACAAAGGGAAAGCAATATAGGAATGTGCAGGAGAGAGGTAGGAAAGAACCATAGATATCCATTTCTTTAACAGTGTAAACTGAACATATGTGCAAAATATTAACTGAATTTGGGCTGTCACATCCAGAGAGAGGTGTGACCACAATACAATCATGTTGTATAGCCACCTGACTCAAATCAAGTATGTCAAGAAGACACATGTGTGAAATGGAGTGCTATGTATGGGATATTTTTTTGTGGGACAGGTGCCCATTTATTTTTTATTTCAGAGAGAGGAAGGTTGGGGAAGGGACGTAGTTAAGTCTGGCTCAGATAAGTTGGGTAGGTGAGGAAGCAATTGCAGACAGACAAGACAAGAGACAGGGACAGTGATGGACACAAATGGTTGGGGGAGGGGTCACCATGATTGAGGTGAGGGTGAGGACATCCAGAGTCTATAGTTGTCAAGCTGGGAGACAGTGAAATTGAGTCCTCATTCACTGAACTGTCATCACAGTCACATCACTCCGCTGGGGCTGGAGTGCTTGATGTGTCCTCTTCCTCCTCCTAGTACTATGCAAACTGAGGCTTACACCAATCCATGGATCCATTGGGGCTGGCCTACTCCTCTGTGCTATGGAGTATTTAGTGATGTGGTGCACATGGATGACATGGGCACATTGTGACGACACATAAGAAAATAAAAAAATAAAATAAAAACAAAATAAAGTAAAACAATGACATAAAATAAAATAAAAATAAATCATAAAAGAAAAAATAGTAAAAAAATTAAACAAAAATGATTTTAATAAACAATATAAAATAAAAGAACATAAAAATAAAATAAAAAAGAGAGATAAGGTTTGAGGTGAGAAAAAAAATGAGATATGTGACTTATAATAATGCAGTAATATAATTATTTAACTCTATTGTCTTAACGTTTACATTTAAGTGTACACATCCTAACAGATGCAGACTATACTACAGAATGCAGAAAGTAATCCTTGGGGTTGGGAGGGTGGCTTAATGGATAAGGTGTTTACCTTATAAACGCAAGGTGTAGGCTTTGAGTCTCACAAGGGATAATTGGCTAGGGTTAAAATGACTCACAAGGGCAGTTAGCCTAGTAATAATCTATGAACCTATGAAATATCATATATTACATATATGTGTGTTCCAGTTATACAGTTTACAGCAGGGACTTTTGCCACTGGTATACAGGTTTCAATTTAATGAAAACATTACTGAAGAAATAACAGCATTGTATAGTTATGAAGTGTGGTACTTGAACCCTCAATCTCTCACTAAAGTCTAATATTGGACCCTTGCAATTGGTTTCTGTTACAGATTAGTGCATGCAGATCTGCTTTTACAATTGGTATATGAATGATCAGTTTGATACAACTGTATAAAATACCAAAAAAGCTATATTTGACTTTAGTGCTGCAATAACACTACTGTTCTGCTGCATACATACCACTTGCTTCCCTCATTCTTGCCAGTCTAGCCAAGTGGGGTCTGACATTGAACTCCAGATCACTGGCAGCTGTGGAAAAAACAGAACAAAAAAGAAAGCCATTATGAATACCAGTCTTTCCTATATTCAGCTTTATAAGTCTTACAATTACTCCCTGTAGATGATACTTACACAGGTGTGGGATGCCCTCAGTTCTAAATTCCTTAATCAAGCAGTCAAGTGTATCCTTCCTCTTCCTCAGTAGGTCATTATAATGATACCTACAATGTTCTCCAGTGCAAGGGATACTGGTGGCACCGGATACAGCCTGAGCTAAACTATCAAAACCCGACTTGTACTGAGAGCCAGAATATTCAGAATATTCACCTTGCAGAAGCCTTTTGCTGTGGTTCTTAACTAGGAGTCCAATTAATATCTTAGACTCCTGGACACTCCACTTCTGTGCCCTAAACCTGGCACCTTCTCCACAAAAGCCTACCATGTCTACCATGGATCTACAGCAATGGAGACTGATGCTTTCCCAAAAAATTCCAGTTATCGCATTTACTGGAGGGCACACACTGGAACTGCAGTGCACCACTTAACATGGTGCAAATGAGTTGCTTGTGGATGCGCACTCCCGAGCAATACATTTGTGCAATGGTAAGTGGAGACCAGCAGTGCCAAGCAGTGAGGCATTACATAATTGCAATTGTAATTGCAAGGTTATTGGATGTACAGGCAGTTGTGTATGTGTCTTACGTTAATGTGAAAGCCATGCCAGTTCAAGTAGCCGGATTATACTTACAGGACTATAGTACACAGTATAGCCACAGTCATACATCTGTAATAAATATGATAATACATAGATAAATAAATAAACAAACAACTGAAAAAATACTAGTGTCTCATCCCTCATTAATATCAGCTCCACTATCTCAAGTGTTTTAAGTGAGAGTGGCTATAATGGGAAGTGGAGCTGCATTAAAAGTGCATGGCATATCCTGTATTAAAACCCAGGACCAAGTGTATGGTAGTCCTATGCTTACACCTGTTGGCACAAAAAGGTTGAAATAATACTTTGGCTATCCTTCACTTTATTGCTGTAAACTGCAATGTCACAACAGTTAAAAAAGGTTCCACACCCTGTACTTGAACCCAGGACCATCTGTACTTCAGCCTTACACTTACACCTGCTGCCACAGGACTAGTTACATGACATTCCCTATTTTACTAATCATTCTTAAGGTCTCGCTGTTAACCACCATGCAATGCCACTTAGCATGTTTGCATGATGTCCAATAGCATTAGTTGAATGTATCCAGTTTCTATTTTTGGCTGTCTGGGTCCCATCTGTTTCCTGGGTAGTCCAGTTGTCCAGTTTGCACTTCAGGCAAACAAGATAAATACAGCCAAATTTGCCATTCATTTCTTCTGTTCCTGTGATTGCACTAGATGCCGCATCTAGCAAATACTGGCCCCCAAAAATTTAGACAAGACAGAAAAGGAAAAATGGGGCAAGTAGTTGAAATGAGGAAAATCAGTGTATGACATAGACACAAGAAAATGATGGCTCACATGAGATATGTCTACATAGTCTGGATTTGAACTCTCACTCCAATGCCTCTTCAGAAGACAAGATGAGTGCCCTACCCCTCTTTGCCACCCAAACTGCTTTGCAGCAAAGAACTGAACTCATTCAGCATACAACCAACTGCAACACCATCTACAGTGATATCAAACCATGGAACTATTATTTGTATCTGTATTATTTTTGGATGTAGTGCACTTAGAATCACACAACCTGTTATGAATATTACTTGCAAATATGCAGCTCTGTCTTACCTTTATGTGTTTGTTGGTCAGTCGTCAGTTATCTGACCATTACTCTAAAACATGCAGTGTGCAAGACATTCTATATCATTGGCCTTAAAATGTGTGAGGATATAAAGTGTTAATAATATAATGTGCAGTTGCCAACGATGAAGGGCAGGTTGGATGTTAAGGAACACAACCTGTGAATTGCGTGCTGCTTACTTACATTTTCAGCTTTACATCTAACACTTTGTAGATCTAACCTGACACACCCAGTGGAAGTAAGGCAGCCTGCAGTGCTGTTGTGCTTTCCTTCTCCCAACCAGTAATCATTCACAGTTGTACTCCATTAAAAACAAACACTGAGGGAGTGCCTGCACTATATTTACATCTCCTACATGTATCCAAGTATTTGGTATTCAGCAATTCTAATGAGTTCACACTTCATTTTCATCTTCACTGTGCTAAGAGCCCTGAATCTACACCATATAAAAAGGCAACCATGTAGCTAGGCAAACTGATAGTGAGAAGACTTGTTTGTACTGGGAAGATTGCACATAAGCTATTTCTTCAGAATATAGTTGTACAGATGAGTACTGAACTTCAGAAGGTATACTTCCATTTTGTCAGCTAAATACTGCATATGCTGGAGTGTATTTAAGAAAAATCTGAAGCAAAGGCTTTTACACTTTTATCTATATGCATTAGTTAGAAGTGTACTGATGGCATTGGCATGTTTGTCAAGCCATTTCAGAGGTATACATGATTACCAGTACATAAAAATGGAATGCTGTGTGACAGATATGTACAGATGTTTCACAGACAGTTCCTCTGATAGCACTTTTATCATTTCAAAGATGGTTTGTTAGCAAAACATGTCATTTGCCTATTCTTTTGGGAGAGCAAAGGTGAATTATTGTTAAGGCACAAACAAGGATACGTTGCTCTTGCTGCTGTCCTTGTTTTGCATCCTGCCTGTTGTTCGTATTTCATATCTGTAGACTGTTGTATGTTTCTCCGGGGGTAACACTGAGTGGCTCCCTTTTCTGTTTTATCTGGCAACAATTATTTTATAGTTCTGTGATACTTATGTGTATTATTCTTCTGTTGTCTTTTAGGACACCTGGGAGTATGCCACCCAGGCGTGTCAATACTGGGAGACCCACCTTCATTGATGCTGAGAACCAGGTGATAGTGGATACCTTTAGGCAACATGGTGCTTTCCTGCTGGAAAGGGCAGGGGAGATATGGCATTTAGGATGCAGATTTGGCAGCAGGTAGTTGATGATGTGAATGCAGTGGGTGGCCATGGTGGGACACATGAGCAGGTGCACCACAGGGCCACTGACAGGACCAAATCTGTGTGGAGGAGAGCAGCTGCAGTGGGCTGTAACCAGATGGTTATGGGAAGAGGCCCTACTAGGGAACCACCACTAATACCTGATGAAGAGTTCCTGGCCAATATCAGGGATCCAGACAGCCCCCAGAAGAGTGCAGTACAGCATATCCTGGATGTCTGAGCAACAGTTTCAGAGACAGCAAGCACGTTCCAGGAGGAGCTTCCAGGTAGGCTTTGATATCACAACAGATGAATAATGTACAGGAAAACAAGTGAAATCAATAAGTTACTTCTGTGTCACATGCATTTTTTGGGGGGGGTTGAAGATTGCTGCAGTTATTAGCTTAGGCTGGAGTTGACAGCCACATTCTTATTGAAAGTATAGCTAATGGATATATAAAGGGGTAAAAGTATTACCCCCTCTGTTACTGTTAATTGCAATGATGTTGCCCTTACCTCTTGCTTAACTTCTTCCAGGACCATATGGATTGCAGAGGAGTATATCATCTGCAGATGTTAAGCCAAACATTTTTATGTCAGTACTACTCAGAAATTTAAAGAAATATTTTAGTTTGTGCTGTTAATGCCAGGCCTGTTATGTGTATTGCTGTACTGTCTGTAATAGTGGCAGCACTGTTACTTTGTTATCATATATTGCAATATAGTAGTGCAGGTATTATTTTTTTTCCTTTGTCTGTTGCTTTTATCACAGGTGATAAAGACAGCGGGAGTGTGGGCCCTCTGTCACCTGATGTCAGTGTATCAGCAGACTCTGATGATGATGGTGGTGGCCAAACTGAGGAACAGTCAGGGGGTGCAGAGGTTGAATCTCACACTGAGGTTGACATACAGCCATCCCCTGCAATTCCATCAGACACAACCAGTAGGCCTATGCCTACCCATTCCAGTGAGCTCTCAGATATTGGACAGGTAGAGGGCAAGGCCATTGATCAAGGATGTGTGGCTACTGTGTCTTCAGTGTTGACTCTGGCCAAAGCAAAAGTGTGGATGAAGTTCCAATCAGGAGGATTGACAGGGGTACTTATAAGAGACCTGCTGTCCATCCTCTGCCTGATCCAGGTGTTTCTTCCCATGCCACTCAACATATGTTTAGGGCCATCATGGCAGCACAGACACATTCCCATAGGTGCTCCAGACAAATGCACAGGCTAACATGTGTGACTGCCTCCACTGTGTTGCTGATTCAATGGATTGGGTGAATGACACATTGGAATGAGGGTGTCTGTCATGGAAAAAGAATTATCTATGATCAAACATTTACTGGGAGGGGAACAACATCCCCTTGCGCATAGGTCAGCCACATCATCTGCTGTCAGCCAAGGTGGCCATGCCAAATCACGTTCCCATAGTGGCAGTACTTCTACTGCTCCATCAGTGAGTGTGCTGTCTACACCTAGATATGGCAGGCCATGGGGCTGTAGTCCTGGACATCCCTGTGAAAGGAGCTTGTCCACCAGACATCAGTTATGTTCTGGTAGCAGTAGTGCATCTGACCATGCGCGTGGATGTACCAGTGCAACTCCTGGCAGAACCAGTTCTCGTGGTTGGGGATGACAAAAATGAACTGCCACTTCTACCATGCATGGCTCACACTTGCCCGACATACCAAGATGTGGAGCCAGCAAACAGTTTGACTGTGTTCATGCAGACACTTGCACACCAATTTCACCTGGAGGACCCCAACAGACATACACACAACAGTCACTCATTTTGTCTCACTGGTCATTTGTTGGTTTATCCAAATGTCTGCCTGCTTCTCATTCTTACTCACACACACTCACTGACCTTTTGTGTCAGCCTAGGCTTCCAGACCCCCCACACAACACCTTGTGTAAGTGATGATAACTGTGCCATATCCCTGTTTTCTATTTTTTGGATTCAGAGATACATAAGCTTTGTCTCTGATGCTAAGGGTGCATAGCTAACTTAGTGCTTAGTATATCTGCATTTGTGGTGTTGAACTGGTAATTGTATCTTTGACTTATATTGGTCTTGGAAAGTTAGACAGTTTATAGTATCAAAATTTCCCAGCTTTATAGTAAATGATCTTGTAAGGGTTGTGAAGTCAGAAACTGCAATGTGCATCACTACTTTCTAACTTCTGTCTTTAATGATTTTCCAGTACAAATATATGGTGCTAAACTGAGGGCATGCAGGGTTCATCGCTACTTTTGAGAGGTATGACTGTGAATCTTTGATGCCTGAGGCCTACTACTTAGTGAATGACACATATAAGTCAGATAAGTCTCTGCTGTCACATGTTAAGGTAATTTTTGTGCAAAATTCCCACCTTTTACTTGCTTACTGTACCAGATAATGAAATACAAGGATATGCCACACATTCATATTATTAAACAATACAATCTAGTTTCAGGACTTACCTTGTAAATACAGAAGTTGCCACAATTTTAGTTCAGGACTGACTCTGTCTGATGTAAGCAGTACACAGCCAATACATCATAGGATCATAGGAGCACAGGATCATAGGATCATAGGATCATAGGAGGTTACTAGGCTATTGGCCTTGAGGCCCTTATAAGTCTAGCCAAGAGTTTAGCCCATGTTTAGACAAATCAGCACCCAATGCCCTTGTCCAGCAGGGACACATGTGAAATCCCAGGGGTATATTTTTGTTTTCCCATCTAGTTATCTAGGTTGTGCTTAAAAAAGGGGTAAAGAGGTACTCTGCTTGATGTGGAGAGGGAGTCTATTCCATAGATGGGGGAGTCTCTGGGACACAAATCTGCCCCACCAACAAGTCTTGTTGATGTCACAGACCAGGCTGAGGCCGAGCATGTGGGTTACTCGAGTGGAGCTTGACTTGCGGATATGCAGCAGTCCCATCAAGGTGGAGTCCATGATTGCCTTGTATGCCAAACAGAGGTCACCTCTGAGGAGTCTGTATGAAACTGAGAAAAGGGATAGGGTTTTTAGCCTATCTGTGTATGGTAGATGTTTGAGGTCCTGGATTCTCCTGGTGAGGAACCTCTGTGGTCTCTCCAGCTGCTGCATGTGCTTTGCGAGGTACATGCCAAAAGAGGCATTGTATTCAATAATGGGCCTTATAAGCAAAGAATAGAAGGATGTTATGACGACCTTGTCCTTTGATGAGATACCCTTACTTATGGGGTGGGCCATGTAGAAGGCTTTCCATACAATGGAAGCAACATGGTGGTAAAAAGTCAGATTGCTAGCAACCTGGGTGCCCAGATCCATCACTACTGATTGCATACTTAGGACGCTGTTATTAATGTGATAATTTGTGGGGACATCACTCTCCCCAAAGGAGATGATGCATATTTTGGTATTCAGCTTGATGCCATGTTTCTGGCACCAGTCATTTGTCTGAGTGAGACTCTCTTGGAGAATGTCCACATCACTAGGGGAACTGAGCACCCAGCTTGCAGTCATCTGCAAACTTGGTCAGCCATAGCCCACTGGTTTTGGCCTGCACCTCAGAAAAGTATATCCCAAATAACGGAGGCCGCAAGACCGAACCCTGGGATACGCCGCTTGTTATGGGTCTACTGCTTGAGGTGGCTTCCCCTATTTTGGCTGTGTGGGTTCTATAAGTGAGCCAGTTTGTTACCCATCTGGTAACATATGGATTGATGCCTAGTTGAGAGAGTTTATCTATATTGCCCAAGTGGGGAATAGTGTCAAAGGCTTTGGCCAGGTCAAGGTGGGGTGCACTGTCTTCCCCTCATCCATGGCTTTGGTGACTGTCTCAAAGAAGTCGATCAAATTTAGCAGACATAACCTCCCCTGGATGAAGCCAAACTGTGTAGGATCAAGTGTTTGGAGGTAGTCAATGTCCTTGTTAATGAGATCCATGATAATATATTCCATGGCCTTGCAGATCAGGCTAGTTAGGCTGATGGGTCTATAATTTCAGGGGTAAAGGGATAACACTGGCTGTCCTCCACTCAGCTGGGATAAAGTCAGTACTCAGGCTTTGGTTGAATATGGTGCCTAATGGTGCTGCAAGTTCCTGCCTGAGTTCACGTAGGATGCAGCCTGGGATGTTATCAAGTCCCATCGAGGCTGTAGTTTTTGCCTTTGAGAGATCAATGATGACTTGATCCCTAGATATTAGGGGGAGGGGCAGATTACTGGGGATTTTTCTGTAAACTTGTCTACTGTTATATTGTATACTTGTCTTCGTAACTTGCAGGAGCTTTTCTCACCGGGCCTCTACTGAAAATGGACATACATCCAGTTAGACTAGCCCGGTCAACAAATGTAAAATAAAATAAAAATAAATAAAATAAATGTCCTGATTTACTGATGGGGGGGCAGAGGGGTAAAGTTTTCACTGAATCTGTCAGCCAGCATGCAAGTTTGCGATATCTATAGCATTTGTATATGTGGTGTCCTTGACCACCAGTTCTGAACAAGTCTGAGTGCTTTCTTTGAGGTTGAGGACATATGTGATGAAGAGCATATGATTGTCTCAAGTAGAGGTCGCCAATTTGGACTCAAAGTTTGCTTTAGAGGATTTCACTAGTGCTCTTATTTGCTTGTTCAGGCTAAGGAGACATTGCTTCCAATTGGGCACCTGCTCTTCTTGGTCCTGGACAACACTTTTTTTCCTTTTGTTATAGAGTTTATTTATTGCAGATGTCCACCAGACAGGTTTACCCTTCCTTGTGGATGATGATTTAGTCCTGTCAGGTATTCCTGATTCCATGCATCTATATAAATGCTCGTATGTGCTCTGGTGTAGCTTTGGATATTGGTTCCAGTTCCTACAGAGGAGGAGGGGTCTGTGAAGCTATTTATACCATCTCTCAGGAGGCTGTAATCAGCTTTGGAGAAGTTTTTACTTCTGATTCTAGCTAGGGGGGGTTGGGGGAGATGGTGACTTCAAAAGTGACTGCTTTGTGTTCGGATCTTACCAGAGAGGAAGATACTATTGAGATGCTGCAGTGGTTACTCCTGTTGCTTAATACCAAGCCCAAGATATTATCACCTCTTGTGAGGGTACTGACTAGCTGTTCCAAGGCATTTGCATTAACAAAATAAATGAATCTCTGGGCATCTGTGGTCTGGCATGATTAGTTCATCCAATCTATGTTTGGGAAGTTAAAGTCACCCTGGATCAGGGTAAAGGGTTCAATCTTGATAGATTTGAACAGGTCCAAATAGCCGGACTGGGTGTATTGAGTCAAATTTGGGGATAGGTAATGGTTGTGTGAGTTGCCTGGCATCAATGTTGCTATATGTATGTGAGTAGGTGGAAGATTTTAGGCCCCTAGGTGGTGAGTGTGTGTGTGCTATGCATTGTCTCTTAGTCAATGTGAGGGCATATTGAGCATGCTAATGTCTGCCTACACCCACAGCAGCTGGTTGTTCCCCCTCTGTCTCCTCATCTGTCTGTGGCTGTAGTGACCTTGGCATTGGTGGTAGGATTTCTGCTCCTTCCCCTTACTGATCCTGCTGAAGCTGTTTCCTCAGGATGTTGTGAATATTTCTGCACATGTCCATGGATTGTACTGCAGGGCTCCTCCAGATGTATCTAGGCACCGGAACCATGACTTCAGCAGCCCAAACATATGCTCTATGATATTGCTGGTTTGAGCATGCGCCGCAATATTCTTCCATGGATGTGTGTGTATTTCTGGTGGGTGTCATCAGCCATGGTTCCAGTGCATATCCTGCTTCTCCCAGTAAATGACCCTGTGGGATATCTCTCCAGCAAAGATCTGGTACAGTTGGGAGGTGTGCCAGATATGTGAGTCATGGTAACATGTTCAAGATGATTCCCTTGGCATTGCACATGACTTGGCAGTTGATAGAGTGGTAGCACTTGCTGTTTATGTAGAGCCTACCCTGTTCCCTTGGTGGTGCCTTCATGTCTATAAGTGTGCAATCTATGGCATCCAGTACTTTCTTTATTTTTATTTATTTTATTTAACATTTGTTAACCATGAAGATTGCAATAATTTACCTGTCCTCAGGAGATGAATGTAACAAGTAAGAGCACCAAGATTTGCAAAATGTTTTCCCACTGTGTTGATACAATTGGGAACGCAAAAACTTTTTTATTCCTAGATTTCAAAATAAGTGGGTTATATACCTACATATTTTGGACAACATTTTTATTCTGTGGAAGGACAATGTGACTGACATGAATGAATTTAGGGATTATTTGGAAAATATTTCCAGCTTCCTTAAATTCACAAATTTCCCTTTCATATTCTGTTATTAACTTCCTGGATGTCACTTTAGTTAAGGATCATTCTTTTGTTTCCAAAATATTTAGGAAGGAAACCTTTTCAAATAATTATTTGGATAACCAGAGTCACCACCCCAAACACACAAAAAAGAATATTTTTAAAGGCCAATTAGTAAGGGCAGCCTATATGAGTTCTAGTTGGGAGATTTTCAAGAATGAAATGTCTAACATTATTTCATTTTTTTTGGAAAGAGGCTACCCCAGAGACTTAATATTGAATACTAGCCTTTAGGTAGCACATGAATGTGGTGCAAGATTTAAACCTATTCTAGGTATAGGTAAAGAAAATGCTAATTTTTTTAAACCAGAAGGAGATGAGAGCCACGATCACTCTATGATTTTCCACATGGTGAAGGTTTCAAAGAAATTAAGGATATTATGAAGAGAAACTGGATCATTTTTCTACTAATAGTGACCTGTTAAGAGCGTTAGGTGGACAGCCACAATTTGTTTACTAGATGGTGAAAAACTTAAACTATTTGTTTGAACACCCTACCCACATTCAAACATTAAACAACAGGGGCACTAGTAAATGTCGCAAATGTGGCACAATGTAATTATATTTTTGAAGGACTATTGTGTGTTTTACCTTTTATCATGAAACCTATTATATTTTATCAAGGTAATTGTGCTACAAAATGACTATTATACTTGGCAGTGTGTACATCCTGCAATTTTTATTATGTTGGTAAAACAGAAAAAACATTGAGAAAACGCATTTATGAACATACTTATGCTATTAGGAGTCATAATGAAAATAATGCATTGTATAAACATTCAGTTAAATGCAGGCAGTTTGTTAAATTCAAGTTTGGAATTTTGGAAGTTATCCAGAAGACCACTAGAGGGGGGATGGTGGAAACTTCAAATGGAATGTAGTGAACTCAAATAGCAATTTGAATTAAATGTGACTGTAGAATCTGGCATTAATGAAAACATTTCAATTTTACCAATATTAGAAACAAAGGCTTTGGTTAGGTAGATATGGTTCTGCCTTTAGAAAATATTTTTATGGAACTGTATGTTTTTCTTCAAGGTTTTTTCTTCAAGTTTTTTTTTTTTAAATCTCTTATTTCTTTAAATGTGTTCAGTTGTTTGATTAATAGTATTATATAACCATATGTATGTGGTTATGGTTTATTCTGATGAAATTTCAGAACTTTCAGAGACGAAAGCGCTAAATAGTCTGGAAGCTGTTTTATATCCTGTTGGAAGCTTGGTGTTACTTTTTGTTATCCTATACAATTGGACTGGCTTACAATTCTGGTGCAGCCACAGGTCGCTCAGTATTTATTCGTTTTCGAAGCCTGAGTGCCTTTTTTCACATTTTTGCTGCACTGTGTTGATACGTTGCCAGACAGAATAGAGATTAGAAATTATGCTTCTATTCACTTTTTGCATCTATAGATGAACTAAGTAATTTGTTATAAGAATTCCTAAAAATAAATAAAAGCTTGCCCTAGTCAAACTTCTTGTAAAAGTAAATTAGTTTTATTTAAGCCAAAATTACAGTGCAGTAGGTGAGCGCTGGGTGAAAGTTATACTAATTAATACGCACAATTTGGTCTTATTTATCTTTGCCTGTTGAAATCATATCAAATAATGGAGAACATATACGAGTGCCCCATTGCTGGGAAAATCATGGTGTAGTGCGAGCATTGGGCAGCGAAGCAGAGTAAGGGGTGTGGACTGGTCCTATGACTGGGCTGTTGTGTGTAGCATGAACCAATTGGTCGCCTTAGAAAAGACCAGGTTTGATTGGTTCAGATTGGACATCGTCAGCCGTGATGGGTTAAGAACAAATAAGGGTGTGTAGAGTAAAGAATGATGGACGTAGGCGGACCTCCGAGGGGAGGGGTTTCGCCTGGGCCTATGGGGTTTGTTGGGACCCTGTCTGTGATGTATGCGAGTGGTTGTGTCATTCCATAATTATTGGTTGTAGAGAGTGTAGTGTTGTGTGACATGATGTGTGTGAGGTGTTAGGTGGAAAGAATGGTAGCATGTGTGTTGGAGGTGGGTTGTACATCCTGTGTGGGATAGGCCAGTCGAACATGGCAGGTAGTCTTTAGGAGAGGAGCTAAGGGTGTGGCTAGAAGCCCACCATTAGCAGTGGTTGAGTGAGGGAATACCTAAGTGTTGTATTAATTAGTATAACATTTACCCAGCGGTCACCTACCGCACTGTAATTTTAACTTAAATAAAGCTCATTTATTTTTACAAGAAGTATGACTATGGCAAGTTTTTATTTATTTTTAAAAATTCTTATAACAAATTACTTGACAGTTCATCTATGGATGCAAAAAGTGAACAGAAACCATTTCTAATCTCTATTTTGTTTGGCAATGTATCAACACAGTGGAAAAACATTTTGAAAATCTTGTGCTCTTACTTGTTACATTGATCTCCTGAGGGCAGGTCAATTATCACAATCTTCATTTTTACATGTACACTGGAGGTACTGGTGAGAAGAGCTTTAGGGTGTTACTCCAAGCTACCCACTCACCAGAGTACCAGTTTATGAACATTAAGGTTTAATTAACATTTGTTAACCAGCAAAGTCTGACTAGGACCAAGGGTGGCTCGTGCTATAGAACTGCAAGACTGCAGCCCCCCACCTGTAAAACGAATAAAATAAATTCCCCCCACTGTAGAACATAAAAAATAAAATTAAAAAAAAATTTGCAAGTTGTCCCGGATTCTGCGCTTAGTTCGTGACTGCTGTGTTAGGCAGACCAGAACTCCACACACACATGCATGCTTCATTCCTGAACTCCAGACTGCTCTGTTAGGCAGTCTGGATAGGGAAGGCAGGAAACTCTGCCCTTCAAGCCCAGAGGTCTGTGCGGTGATGACTGCATAGACCAGAAGGTCACTGGACTGCATTGCCCACAGGCTGGAGACTCCAGCCTACTCATGTCTCATGGGAGACCCACAGCATGCATGGGCCATAATGGAGGACAGAGACAGAACCCTGTACCTTGGCCCCAAGTGGCAAGAGCCTGAATTCCCTACCCACCACCATTTGTAAAACATTTGCAGATTTTTGCCTCATATGTGTTCTGTTCTGTTCCTCATAAAATTTGTGGCTTCTGCATCATTGCTACTTAGCATAACCAGTGGTGCAGTGGTAGCATTGTTGCCTGACAGCTACAAGTTGTTAGGTTTGATTCTTGTCTGGGGTGCCTTCTGTGTGGAGTCTGCATGCCCTCCATGGGTTTGTTTTGTTCTGGTTGTCCTCAATGGATATTTGTCCCTATTTTTTGGACTGTATTCCCCCATTATTGGCTTCACCCAGGTTTTTTGTGCCAAGGTTGAGAGCTATGGTGATAACTGAACTCACTGAATATGTTTGCGGGCTGTATTCCCCCATTATTGGCTTTGTTCAGGTGTTTTGTGCTAAGATGTTGACAGCTATGGTGAGAACTGAATTCACTAAATGGTAGCCATTTAAGTTTCAGTCTTCCTTTTTTTCAGAAAATCGATGATCTGGCATAGTGGTATGTTGCCCTGGGTGCTTTGCACAGGTTCCTGGGTTCAATGCTTGGCAGTGACATGTGTGATGGTAATATAGCATTTTATTCTAGCAACTTTCCAACATTATACAAGCAATGTTTAAAATGTGTCCCTGGTTTTTGGGCTTTTGCCCCCCCCCCCCCAAATAAATTTTGGCTTTTTCCAGATTTCTTGAGCTGCAAAGTTCAGAGATACAGCTGAGTGTCGAGTAGATTTTACAAGGAGCTGAGAGCTGCAGGGGAACAAAGGTTTAGTGCTGCTTATGCTCCATCTGCTTATGTTGTTAATAGCACAACAGAGAGTGTACTTGTTTTTGATGCAGAAGGCTGTGGGTTCTACTCCCACACTAGGTAAATTCATTGCTGATACTGTACTCTGTTGTAAAGGGGATGGATCCTGCAGTCCACTTTGGTGAAGACACCTAGTAACTATGAATCTGTTATCAGTTTGCCATCCATTCCCTATTGCGATATTACTAGCTTATCATTTTTTTAATGCAACATAGGCAATTTATTACTCAAGGGCAACAGGCACTTTATTTGTAGATGAAACAATGACATATAAAGTTATTTGCTAGCAGTAACCTCTTCATTAGTTAACAGATTTCATTAATGTGGAATTATTTAGATGACTTTTACTTCTTCAGAAATCATGCATATTTACTGATACTGGTGGACTGTAGAAGTTTGAGTAGACTTTTATGATGGAAATGTTCTGAATTGGGCAATTTTGTCATTATTGGTGCATGCATTTTGTTTCATTGTTTACTGGAAAAATGTTCAGAACAATAAATTTAAAATGCCTTCTAACAACTGTACTGTATTGTACAAGGCATATAATTTAAGACAGTCAGGAAGGTGTATCAAAGAGCATGTGTATGTTTCGTGTCCAAGGGGCCTGTTATTTGAAAACATCCCAAAATTAATCTTTATCTGACTCTGGCAAAATGTATTTTCTTTGAATGTGGGTTTCAATTCTGTTTCAATGAATGTGAGCTGCAAGAACAGAGAAGTTTTAATGCTAAGTCTATTTTCATTGTGAGACTGCATTGCTTTGTTTAGCAGATATCTATTAGGGTTTATGCTGTAAAATATAAAATAAAACTTTCAAATGAAATCCATATCATCGCAGAAGTAAAGCAGTATGCACATTACAGTGTTTATGGCAAATGGGGAGAAATAACCAAGGAATGGGACACTGGAGTGGCTGCAGGGGGGACGCTCCATTCGACCATGATTTTGTGAGGGGGGAAGGGCAGCAAACTCAGACAGCTTTAGCTGAGCTATACCTCTCAACTGTCCAGAATTTTGCAGAATGAATAGATTTTTTGCTTCTTATGTTTGGCTTGTTCCTCATAAAATTTGTGGTTTTCTGCCAAATCATTTAGGAATTAAGTCACTAAATAATGACAGACATTGAGTTTCAGATGTCAAAACCTTCAGAAAAATGCATGCTAAAGCAAGACCTGTTATTCTATCAACTGTCTTAACTTCATACAAGAGCAATTTTTAGTACCGTTTGTATGTTCCCCCAATATATTTGGCCTTGTCCAGATTCCCTGCATTAAGAGGTTGAGAGGTACGTGCAAATAAATCGCTTTATAGAATTAGGAATATCTAAACCTCTCAACTGTCCCCAATTTTGGCTCAAAATGTTTCTCTCCCCCTAATAATCCCCCTGCAAAATGGCAATTTTAGAAGAAAATGTGGAGAGTTTACAACTATAAATAACTGTAATGATCAGAGTTATAGATTACTTTTATTTCAGAAATGCATGTAGATGCTCTTATTTTGTCAGCTGCTCAAGTAAACAATACTAATTTTAAAAAGGTGTCCCTTCTTTGACAGGTTTTCAACTGTATTGTGTGGCAATTCTATATTTTTGCATAACATTTTTGGTCTGTTTTTCATAAAATTGTGGTTTTCTGGCAAATTAGTAGCAAATCATTAAAGATTGAAGTTAGAAAACAATGGCAGACATTTGAGTTTCAGATTTCATACCCTACAAAAATTCATACTAATGCAAGACCTACTACTATTCTATTATCTTTCTAATGTTATAAGAGCAATATTTAAAAATTGTCTTTATTTTTGGGCCTGTGTCCCACTTCTATGTATGGCTTTGTCCAGATTTCTTGCTCTGAGGTTGAGAGGTATGAGTGTCAGAGCCATCACCGTCAGCCAGAGACATTTCAAACTGTGACCTACTTGTTGCACCCTACTCCCCATTGTAGTGGCTCTGGATGTGTCCAAGCAAGGCAAGGAGCAGTTATGCAGTGTAAGTGTGCAGAGTATTCCCCCATCCAAGGCAGACCAAAAGTACAACCATGGTTTTTATTTGTCCTTGATTTTGTAGAATGTTCTGGTTTTCTGTCATATTTTTATACTGTTGATTTATGCTTATTATTATTCAGAAAATGCATGCTTTTGCAGTGCCCTGTTGCTCTGCATTAACGTAGCAATGCTTTAATGACTATCAGGTAAGCTTGTTGGAGATTGAAGATGCAAGTAAGCTTTAATAAGCATACTGTTAAAGAATTATCAACATTGAAAGCCTTTTCATTATTGCCATGTAGAGAATATTTACATAACTAGATAACGTATAAGCCTTGGGTATTGAAATGCATATGACAGTATTTGTAATAAAGGACAGGATTACTGCATTTTCAGAAGCTTATTACATTTGTTGGAGACTTGCAGTCATCTTTGCAGACTTTACCCATAAACTAAACAGAACGCCAATCTATAATGTGTGGTCCATAACCTGTGCAGTAATCCTTTAAGCAATTTATTTTGAGCTTGTTTCTTGTTCGCTGTTCATTTTTTACTTTGATCATGTGTTCCCCATGAAACAAGTAGATAGTTGTTGTCAGGCAGCAGGTCTTTTTTGGATAAGAAACATTTTTACAAGTGGGGGTATCACAGAGATTGCTTCTTTCAGCATGTTACTTGGCAATTTTATAAAGCTGAATATAAATTATAATTAGAACTGCAGTGGAATGAGAAGTGGTTTGAGCTGAGTGCTGCTTGTTTTTTTTTTTTTTTATACTTGATTCTGACTGGCATTCCAGTAATGTATTTAAAAGCAATTTATTTTTTCATGCATCACAACCTTTGTGTTTCTATATAGATATTAAGTACGTTGTCATGTAGCCAATGCATTGAAATATTTTTTTCTTCTACACTTCATTTTGTCTTGATTGGACTCTCGTAATGATGGTTTGGGACCCAGGGTAGAGTATTTAATTAAAGTTCCAGTTGCTGCAGTTTTGAGCATAGCTCCACTCCTTTCTAGTTGGTCACACCCTTTCCCATTGGCCCCACCCATTCAGCTGTCTCCTGCAGCCCCCCTTTAATTTGAAGTCACCAGCTGCCACTGAGTAGGACAAAGCCCATTTTCAGTGGAGGCCCGGGGAGAAACACTCCAGATGCATGTCTTTGAAATGTGGGAGGGTACCAGAATACCCTGAGGAAACCCAGACAAATGCAGGGATGACATGTAGACTCCACACAGAAGGCACCCCAGCTGAGAACTGAAACAGAGAACATCTTCCAGTGAGGAAAAAAATGCTTCACCACTGGGCTGCTCTTCAGGGTAGTGTGCTACATGGTAGAACTCCTGCATATTTCTGGCCCTCTCCTCAGAACTACAGGGAAAATATATGTGGTCACCGGCATGTTGGAGCATAGCATTCAGGAACTGGTGGAGGATCATGAATGCTGTGACAGCCTCAGCATGTCCCCTGTTGGTCTCTGAAAGGTACCTGCAGCTAAGATTCTAAGGGCTACACATACTTTTGTCTCCACTTGGATGGGTTCCCCTTGGTTAACTCTGGCTCTGGTCACAGAGTTCCTATAGAGTGCCCCTGTCCACCCTGTAGTGCTCTATAATTTCCACATTATGTAGGTTGTGAAAAGTTAAACAGGGCCTGAAAACTCTTCTCCTTCTCAGCCTAGGCCTATTGTCAGCAGCAGCATTGACTTCAGCATGTAGCATCTACAAATAAATTAAAGCAGCAGGAACGCCTGACATTCTGTCTGTGTAGACTCCTCTTCATATCTGTATTCCAAAAGTTTTGGAATTTGCAGGAAAAACCAGCATGGAGTCTACACGGATGCTTTATAGCTTGTTGAATTGCTCCACTATATTGGACTGGTGGATTAGCATGCAGTTCAGCTGCTTATGCTGTAATTAGCATGCCACAGTGTTTACCTTGTTTGCGCAGGGGTGCTTGCCTCTACATAGTGCTTACCAAATCTGAATTTTGTTGCTACTGTGTGACACACACATGGTAGAAAATGTGTAGGGTTATTGAATCCCCCTGATTACCTTGTGCAACAATGTGCCCAGTGATTTTGTGATAAGTGCACTGGCCACAGTATCTTGTGAGGGCCTTCACTACATCAGAAGGAAAACTGTTAATATATGCACTTATCATGAGGCAACACAATCCTTTGTAGGTCTATAATTTGAAGCACTTCATTTAAAGTTCTTAATGAATCAAGAAATGTTATTTAAGAGCTTTTTTTCTGAAATCATTTTAGAAGTTTAGGACTGACTAAAAGCACTTACTAGTAGTTATGGAATGATTATATCACTATAGCTATTTGAAAATGTTGATTTTTCAAAGTTTTTGGCATGTCAAGTTGCAGAAGCTCTTAGAGCAACTATAAAGCATTTGGCAGTTATGTTCTGCACAAAAATACTGGAAATCAAGTAAAAGTGGCATAATTAAATACAGAAACATCAACAAAAGGATAGTTATTTATCTGTATATCTGTCAAAATGTTTGACTTCCTTCACTAGCCTATCTCTTCTTACAGGTACAGAGTAACTTTTGCTGGCCTAATTTCAGGTATCTAATCTCTTCAAAACCGTGTTTCTTTATGGTATTTTAGTTTCTTGGAATAACACAGAAGGTCAAAATATAACTGAAAAATAATATAAAAATATGAACTACCAAAAGACAAATTATTAGTAAAAAAATTGGCCTGTATAATTCATTTGGAATTAGTTACAGCAGAATATATGTGAGAGCAACAATATATAACATCTGCAATAACACCTGATTAAGTTGAGATAGCTAAATGTCACAAAGGACACATTAGACAAGGGAAGAGAAGTCTTCATATTCCAAACACGTGAATATCTATGAGAAGGCAGTCTGTCCACCTGTTATGTAATAATTAAATAATAATCATGAACTTAGAGAAGTGAATGAACGGGCCATATACAATAATGGTAGTAGCTCTAGTGAACATAGCAGGATGCATTGATACTGCATTATTTTTACTTACTACTTTTATAGCTACTATAATGTGTCCGCTACTTAGTCTTAGAAGATACTACCCATAGTGGATATTGGTGTGTTGTAAGAAACAGACAATGCTCCTGTCTACATATTTTGTCCAATGAGAAGCAGTTGGGGAAACATGCTAGCATTCTGTGAGACTACACCTATGGAATTTATACCAAGTACTCAGGTTTTGACATTGCACAAACTTTACTGCACAGATGTAACTATTCACAACAGCTGAGCAAACCTTTCTGCTGTGTCTGTCTGCATTACCTATGCCTACAAATCATGGTTATCAATGTGCCTTAAGAAGGACGTATGTCTGAGATAATGAAACCAAGTTTTGTTTATAAATATGTGGTAACAAATTATGTGGTTCAGATCTCTTTATGATGGACAGCAAATATTGCATGTACAGAATTGTTAAGCCATCACTCATGTGAAACTCAAGTTCTGACTTTCCAAGTTATAGAAGTGAACCTAAGCCATCAGTGTGACAAGGTGTTCATTATCCAGCCCACATTCAGCAGTAATGATGTATTCTTACATCAATGGCAAGGAAATATTACAAGGAGAATGAGATTTATATTTAAAATGTTATGGGGATACCAAAATGGAGTATAATGTATTTAAAATGGTGGAAAATGTTCTGTAAACAACAACAGTAATAATGAGCACTTCAAACCTGAAAAACAAATGACAGCGTATTTCTGCAGTACGGGATATAACTCCACAGCTTTCCGAACAAATATACAAAAGTCTTTTAAAATGTACTTACACAAAGTGACACACATTTCAGAAAAGAAACTCCAGTATTTCCTCACTTTCACAGGTGCTTGTTTGCTCCATGTTTAGCTGCCATATAATGAGGGATGAGAAATGACAGCTGTGTTGTCAATCACAAATAAAATTCTGTGCCTCCGGGAAACCTGTATGATGAGAACTGATCAATCTTTATGCATGACAGACAGCGGTAGCAGCAAGTTCAGTTTACCTGAAGCATTGTTATTCTAAATAGTCCATCTCACTCAGGTTCTGCTGCAGAAGCTTGAAGTGACTCACTTTCTTATCCACCTGTCAGATTTACATCAACCATACCAAGAGAGACAAGAAAAATCACAGAACTCTGTGGTAATAATAAGATTGTTTCAGTAATGCAGTGTGGTACTATTAATTTGTCATATACTTTTACTTTTCACTTGAATATCTAGCTGCCTGGGATAAAACCAGCAAAGTTTTATTTGGATATGATGCATGTGACAATCTGTGTTTATAAAAATGTATAAACTGCATTAGTACTTCCTTGTATGCTAATATAAAGAATATAAAGTTTTGTTCTGCTGTTTGCATGATTTTAATTTGTTAAATATTTTTCAAGAATTAATTTTTCAGCTGCTCTCTGGTTAAGTGACCTAGTCATAGTCACATAACATTCAAGTGAATGGTAACATAATCAAAGTCATAACTACATGACAAGGCTTACTACTAATATATGGTGTTAATCTTTGTGTGTGTTATGATTTATTTATTTATTTATTTCCAGTTTGATAACCGGGGAAGTCCACTGGGCCCGAAAGCCCGTTTTCAGTGGAGGCCCGGGGAGAAAAGCTCCATGATAATACATTACACACAAAAACACAGCAGAACAGATCTAAACTAATACATTACACACAAAAACACACTCTGTTCTAATAGCATAATACTTTAACAATTTCCAAACAAGAATGAGGTGCATTGGGCACTATACATAAGAAAAAGATATATTAGTGCAACTGTGATGTTAGTAAAGTAGGAAAGGAAAGGAAATTATAGATAGAGTTTGAATGCAAGAGCAGGGATGCATGGGAGAAACGAAGAAGAAGCAAATAAATTAAAGGAGAGGTGTCAGAAGAGGATAGAAAAAGAACAGATAACTAATGTTCAATTTGTGGTTGAGTCCAGGAGACCACCTTGAGAAAAAGTCAAGAGATTTAAGGTGAGAGTAAGCATAGCACTTGAAGGAAAATAAAGGGTTTATTCAGGGAGGAAGGAGGAGATAATGAAGAAGAGAGGGGAGCTAGGGAGAGAGTCAGAAGAAGGGGAACCAGGGGGGTGGGATGGAACTAGGATAAATTGAGATCTAGGTAGGAAGTATACAATTACATTTCCAATTTTGGAAGAGGTGAGAATGAAGAAGAGATTTAAAGTGTTCATAGTTTGTAGTGGCTCTTAGAAGGGAAGGAAGTGAGTTCCATTTTTTTGCTGTAGTATAGGAAAGTAGGAGTTGGCCAGGGGGTCGTTTGGGTTTGTAAACTGAAATAAGATTTTGGTGGCTAGATCTTAGGGGCCTTGGAGGATTGTATATGGTGAAGGTATTAGATAATGCTGGGCAAGCAGTGGGTTTAAAGATTAGTTTGTGTGCAGTAGTAAGTTGGAGGAAATTGAGTTGATTAGGAGTTCTAGCCATTGAAGACTACGGAGGCAGATGCAGTGGTGTGTAGAATGAGCGGAGTTAGTAGCGAATTTGGCAATTTTGTAGTAGCAACTTTCAAGTTTTGTGGAGATAGAAGTGGAGATTGGATAGAAGAGGAGCACCATACAGTAGAGAAGGGAGAAGGAAGGTAGTGGCGAGTTTGTCTTGAAGATGGAGTAAGAAAGTTTGCATTTCTATAAAGCATACCGAGCTTCTGATGAGTTTTCTTTATGTTTAGTTGAATATGATTATTAAATTTCAGGTGTTCATCAATAGTTACTCCGAGTAATTTAGCACTACTAACAACTTCTATTGAGGACTGGGAGAGGCTGAAAATTATGAAGGATGACTTATCAGGAGTCAGAGCTTTTGAGGGGGAGAAGAGAATGATGTGGGATTTATTGGCATTGAGGGAAAGATGATTTTGAAGCATCCAATTTTCTATGGTTGTGAAGGCCAATTGGGTTTTGGCTTGGAGCTCGGGAAGGTTGGCAGAGCAGATAACAGTGGAGTCATCTGCGTATTGTACTATTTGAGCAAGAGGAATAGAAGAGTGGAGATCATTGATAAAGATGTTAAAGAGCAAAGGCCCGAGAATAGAACCCTGAGGGACTCCGGTAGGGGTAGGTAGGAATTCTGAGGTACCAGTATTCCATTTCACAGCATGGGATCTATCAGAGAGATAACTTCTGAACCAAGAAAGAGAGTTGTGGGAGAGATTGAGGTTAGAGAGGTGGTTGAGAAGGAGAGTGTGGGATATAGTGTTGAAGGCCTTAGAAAGGTCAAGAAGAACAGTGGAGACAATTTTTCCAGAGTCACGGGCTTGGTTGACAATTTCTAGGAAGGAATGAAGAGCGGTTATGGTACTGTGGCCAGGCTGAAACCCATGTTGTGTAGGAGTGAGGAGATGGTTATCGAGAAGGTAGGGCATGAGTTGCTGGTGTATGCATTTTTCAAGAATTTTCGAGATTGGGGAAAGAATTGCTATTGGGCGGAAGTTAGAGATGGTGTTATTTTTGCCTCCTTTATGGAGGGGCAGAATGTGGGCAGCTCTCCAAAGTTTGGGAACATAAGATTCTTGGATGGATCTATTGATGAGAATGCTGATAGGTATGGCGATGCCATTTGCTGCAGCTTGAGAAAGAGTGATGGAATGTTGTCAGGGCATTGGAGCATGGTTTGAGTTTGAGAAGAAGTTGTTTGATACTGGTGGTAGACACGGGATGTAGAATGAAAGTGGGAGGTGGGTTATGAGAGTTGGAGTGAGGGATGGGTGTAGAAGGATGCTTTGGGTTAGGGGTAGGGGTGGAAGAGGAGAAGGATTTAGTCAGTTCAGCTATTGAGCCAGTAAAAAACGAGTTAAAGAGAGTTGCTATTTCAGTGTCAGTCTTATTATTGTCTGGACAGGGATTGGATTTTGTACCTGGATGTAAGAGTGAATTGATGGAATTCCAGAATTTTTTGGGATTATTTGTGAGGGAGGACTGAAGTTTGCCGTAGCAAGATTTCTTATCCTTTATAATAAGTCTTTTAGCAAGATTGCGGAGTTGCTTAAATTGCAGTAAAGAGGCTGGGTTTTTATTTTTGTTGTATAGTTTCCATGTTTTGTCCCTTTGTCGCATTAGAGTTTTAGTGTCTTTAGTTAGCCAAGGGGCAGAGTTGAACTTTATCCTTTTTATGGGAGGGCTTGGGAATCTAGGATTTTAAGGAAGGTAGTATTGAAGAGTTCTAGGGCTTCATCTAGGGGAAGAGTGTTTAGTGAATCCCAGTTTGTTAGTTGAAGGGTCTCTGAAAATACTGAAGGATTAAAATTAGTTAGGTTGCGAGTGGGCATATTTTTGTTGGTGTGGGAGCTGTTGGGTTTTCGGTTAATAAAGGCTGGGAGATGATCACTTAATGAGTCTGGTAAGGTACCTGAGTTGGAGATATTGTTAGGGTGGCTGACTAGGATCCAGTCCAAGATGGACCCTGGAGGGTTGGTTTTGTTAGGTCTGGTAATGTTGTTTATTAGTTGAGTAAAATTATAAAGATTGATAGACTGAAGGGGAGTATTGTTATTAATATTATTTCAATCAATATTTACATCACCTAGAATGAAAGTTTCTTGTTTAATATTGTTTGAGGCCCAACAGAGAATATTCTCTAGGGTGGAGGAGTTGTCTCCAGGAGGGATATAGATGGTTATAATACAGATACTTTTGAAGTTGTTTATTTTGAGGATTCCTATGACTAGTTCTGCATTATTAAAGTTGGGAATGGTATTTTGGTATGGGCTAAGATTTAGCAGGCAGTTGTAGACTAAGGCTACACCACCACCTTTTTTGTTTTGGCGATCGGACCTGAGTGCTTGATTGCTGTCAGTATCAGCTGGAAGGAGTGGAGGACTTGGTAGGTGCTACACTACATGATTTTGGAACTGCTTAATGACTTTTTTATAACTACCTCAAAGAAAGTTTGGTGAAAATGCTACATTCTTAAAGCGTTGACAAATAGTTCCTGGATTGCTATGTCAGTGAATAAACGTACTCCGTTATTTCATGCTAGCTGACGAAAGACTGTTTATATAAAGTTTTACACATCCTAGTAGTGGGAACACCTGGTACAGCTGTGTCTAGTAGGATGAATTACTATTTATATATTTATTTATGTATTGTTTGTTTGTTTATGTGTTGGTCCATTGGTCTTTTTCACCCATGATACAGACCATAAAGACAAGGACAAATACAAACTATATATGAAAAATTTTGTTTCACAGATCAACCAGCATGGGTGATATTACATGTTGACTTTGTTGCCTAGATCTAATATTAAAATAAAGTATTATAAAAGAAAAAAATCTTGACAAATAAATAGATACACACATAAATGTGCATGTGTATTTGTGGTATATTGGAAATGGATATTGTCCAGCTTAGAATACTTTGCTAGTAACCAACAAAAATGAACCCCACTAATTTACTGGAGAAAACTGGCAAAGGAACTAAGGTATTGGAGGGAAAGGTGATAGAATGTAAAGAGACCAAGTATGTATTTGGACTGCAGGCTAGAGATTGCCTTCCCTATCAAAGACTGATTTCAGCATATAGGCAAAAGAGAAATAAATAAGGGGATCCTAAGTAAAAGACCAGAACTTGAAAGATTTTACTAGAATCTAGAACAGAAGATACTGTTAAAAAGGAATAATTAGTTGTTGTTGTGTCTTTTGGCTTTTCCCAGTTAGGGGTCGCCACAGCGGAACTCCGGTCCGCTAATGATTGGTAGTTGATTTTTACGTGCCGAGTTACCAGCCCTGATGCACAACCTTCAACGAAGGTACGTCCATTCACGCATGTCTCCATGCAGAAGATGCTCTAGCTGAGAATCGAACTGGACAGTGTCTTACTGTCAGGTGACAACGCTACCACAGCACCACCACCACGGGTAAAAAAGGAATAATTAGTACACCATATGAAATATTGCATGACAATTATAAGAATCAATCAGAGGATGTTAGAAAGGATTGGGAAGAGAGACTGGATAAGCAACTCACAAAGAAACAATGGGGAATATATGTATGACGAATTCCTATCACGTGATCGAAAATTGTAAATGGTGAACGCGTATTGAGCAAACCCGATTGGTCAAAATGTCGAAATGTCATGTGCGTAACACGGAAATTGCTGTAGGGAATATTTTCCCTTTACTTCAATGCAGTGCGATCTCGGAGTCGGAATATTTAAGTAGCGGGGTGTGGGGGGGGCACGGCATTTAGGTAAGTATAGTTTTTATTTAATTTTTTATTATATTTTCAAAATTTCAAACATCACTCATATGGTGTTGACCATATGGTGTTCGATGTTTGAAACTTTCGAAAATATAATATAGACCCATGTATGACTACCAAATATGCAACAAAGTCTAGAAGATTTAGGATCTTTGCTTGGAAGTGTTTAGATGGGTGTTTTTATACCCCAAGTAGACTCCAAAGAATTTTTCCTCAGGTAGATAGCAAATGTTTGAGGTATGATGGGGAAGAAAGATGTAATTGGGAACATATTTTTGGAAATATAATAAGTTGGCATACTTTAAAAATTTCCTACAGACTACTTTATCAGAAATACTAGCTAATAACATGATTTATTTGAGCTATGATAAAGAATTGGGATTGTGTAGACATAGTAATGCTTTGCTGGATCTAATTATGGTAGTTGCCAAAAAAGCAATTTCTAGAAATTGGAACTCAAAATCTTTATATACTAGAAGTAGTGAATATAGTAACACAGATGAAACAAATGGACATATCTTTAGAAAAGGGTAGGAGCAAATTACATAGAGAAATGAGAATTGTGGGAACAATATATGCAGAATAATGTTTTGGAGTAGGAATGAGTTTTAAAAGAAGGCAGAATTTGAATGAGCTATGCAATATTTGACTAAAATGACTGGACAGATTATAAGTAATGTATAATGTTTGCAACAAAAACATGTCAATATGGTTTGTTTTCTTTTATATAAATGTATGATTCATGTGTCATAAACAATAATTTAATAAAGATGTTGCTTGTTTAAAAAAAAAACACTGGACAAACAGAATAGCACTAATACTACCCCCACCCTCTTTAATTTCTCCAAATCTTTTAGGTCTCTAATGCTATGATGGGAATGGACCCCATTCCTAAGTCAAAGTACAATTAAAGTTCATGAAATTAGTATTGTTTCACTCTTTGATGTCAGCCAAAAGTGATCTTTGCAGCACCCGCAATGTGCCCAGTAATGCCTCCTTCTGCAATTCATATGGAGTTACATGTATTTGTAACATATCTAAATATGATTAAAGACTCTTTTTTTATAAGACCTGTTGCTCCTACTACTATTTTAACTATCTGGGTATCTTTCTTCCACATTGCTCTTGTTTCTGCTTGCAAATCCTGATATTTTATAACTTTGTGTCTCTGTACGCAGGACACTGTAGTCACTGGGGGTGGTGATTTCAATGATCAATGTTACATTTGTCTTCTTTTCTTGGACCACTGTATCCAGTTTTCTAGCAACTGTTGGTAATGGGTGATCCCATGTGATGTAGACTTCATCATTTTCTATGATGCTTTCTGGCTCATGTTTCTAGTGTTTTTCAGCCACTTCAGTCGCATAATGTTTGCACAATCTCCAATGCAAAAGTTTTGCTACATTACTATGCCTTTCAGTACACAGTCCTTCTGCCATCAGTATGACACAACCAGCAACAAGGTGTGCAACTGTTTCCAATTCTGTTTTGCAAAACCTACATTTGTCTGTTTCTCCCACATGTTCAATGGACTTTGTAAACCAGCGTGTATGTAGCCCACTATCTTCTGCCGCCAATATTAACCTCTCATCTCTTGGTTTGAATTCGCCTTTCCTTAACCCTTCCTGCATTCATTCCTGATCGACATGAGGTTCTTCCAGAAGTTTTCTATACTTGCAACTATATTCATGCATTTTCTACATTTCTCACCTTTTCATCTGGTCCTTCACCTTATATTCTTTCTTTTGTTTTTGGTACATTCAGTTGCTGCCTGATTTTTATCTATTTCTGGTTTGATTTCCATTCCGGTTTGACGCTGATATGCCTCTGATAGATTAAACAGAAAAGTTATCTTAGATTTATTGTCAGCATGTTTCAAAACTTTCACTACATTTGGGTCTTGTGAGGTCAGCAGATATGCGTGGAATCCCACAATTCCAGATCTATACATGTAATCAATTTCAAGGAAGCCCATCCCTCCTTCAGAACGGGGACTATATAATCTTGGTATGCACTGATTTTTATAAATCATTTGGAGAGCATGAAGTATTCTTCTTGTATTCCTATCTGATCTATCCAATACGTTTTGGGGCCAGTCAGTCACTCCAACACTGTAAGTTAGGACAGGAAGAGAAAATTGATTTATAGCTTGGATTTTGTTCCTAGATGTCAATGCTGTTTTCAGGATTATATTGCTTCCTAAGTTTTATTCACATTTGTTCATGTTTTATTGTTGATCCTTCATCATTTCCCAAATAATTCTACTCTCCTTCTTGCCCAAGTTCTTTTATATCACATTCTTGTCCCAAAGTGATGTTTTCCTAGTGTTGCAGTTTTCCTGCCTTAAATGTTGCCTTTTGCTCATTTATCAATACCAAATGACATTCTTGTATCATCTGAAAAAGTTTTGACAACTTGCAGCTGTGTTTCAGTTCCTCATCTAATGAGCTACACAGTTTTAAATCATCAACAAAGAAAAGAGGAGAAGTCTTTACACATTGTTGTTTTCTAGGAGCCAAATTATAGCCATGGCCTAAGCTGCTATGTAGACAGCTTAATGGGTTAAGAGGAAGGCAAAATAGCAGTGGTAACAAAGAGTCACCCTGGAATACCCCCCTTTGAATTTTTATCCCTGTGATAATAATTTGTCCTTTATCATGCCTTAATTGCAAAGTGGTCTGCCACTGTTTCATGGTCACTGTAATGTAGCCGATCAGTGTAGGATGTATCTTATACATTTTTAAGCACTCTTATCCATGGATGTGGGATACTATCAAATGCTTATTTTTAATCAATCCATGCCATACTTAGATTTTTCCCCTTTTTACAGTTCTCCACTATGACTTTATTTAAAAACAAATGATCCTTTGTTCCATATGACTTTCTTTTATTGCCCTTTTGTTCTACTGCCATAATTGAGTTTTATTCTAAATGACTATAAACTCTGTCAGCATCACTTCCCATGTATAGTTTATACGTTGTCGGAAGGCACGGTCTTGGTCTATAATTTTTGGGGTAGCTTGCAGGTTCACTCTTAAGTAGGAGCATTGTTTTTCCTGCTGATAGCCAGGTTGGTGTCTGCTCAGGATGGGGATATAAATAGTTCTTACGCATGGCTAAGTCTTTGTGCAGAGATGTTAATACTTTTAACCAAAAGTTAGGTATTGCATCTGGGCCTGGGGTTTTCCAGTTAGAAGCTTTTCTTAACTTTGTTTCAGTCTCTATGGCTGTTACCTCATCCCATTTCATATCCTGTACCTTTAAGCTTCCTATGCTTTCTTTTATTTCTTCTATCCATTTAGCATCTTTGTTGTGTTCCACAGGATCTTCATAGATACTTCTCCAAAATGCATCTATTTCTTCTTTTTTGGCAGTCTTTCAATTCCTTTTACCTTGTTTCCCAGTTCTCTATAAAACTAGTTTGGTACATCAATAAATTGCTTATTTTCTACTTTTCCTTTATATTTATCTGTGTATCTTCTAAGTTTTTCCATCTGTGCTGAAATTCTTAGTTTGTTATTTGTGATAGTGCATGATAGATCCTGGTCTGTTCTAATATTGTGCATTGCTTTTATCACGTTTATCTTTCTTAGCATTTTTGTTGATCTATTCCCTCATCTATAGTCTTCTAACAGTGACACTTCTTGTCTTAGTTGCTTTATAGTTTTCACTATTTGTGATACTTCCATGATGGTATTCGATTTCTCCCTTTCCTTTGCCTCACTATCCTGTGTTCTTGTGGTAGAACTTTATCAATTATTAGTTTAGCTGCACAGTAACATATCCTGTTTACTTCTGTTACATCACATGGACCTCTATGGACAGTCATAATTACTATGTTCATTTGTTTTATCAGACTTCTGACTTTTCGGGTTTTGTTGACCTTCTGCAGTCTATTTCATTCATTGATCTTAATATATCTATCTATGTCCATTAAATCAAGCAACCCTTTCCTTAGTTCATTTTCTTCCAGACTGAGGGCACATCCTTTGTTTTCCACTTCCTGCAGGCATTCTATAGAGAGTTCTATAGCATCTTTCCGTGGCACCTCATGAAGGTACACACCAAGACTTGAGGATGAATTAAATTTCAGCCCTACTACTCTCCTTGGCTTGCTGACTTTTCATCTCGCCATTCGGACCCCTACCCTTGAGGATGATGCTATTATTATTAAGGTTTGGGTGCTGTTATAGACTAACAACATTACTCATTTAAGTGAATATAATATAATATTTTATTCAATGCAGTCTTGCTTGCAGTAATTATTGGCATGTTTTTACTGTATAGTCTAAGATTTGGGTAGACAGTTTGAAGAGAAACTACAAAGATGCTGTTGTATACAATAGCTCCTCTCATGCTGCTGGAAGATAACTGTTACCATGGATATTAATCACAGGGAAACAATGAATATGGTACACAAGTATTACAACTAGAAAGTGAATGGCATGGACAAAGGGGCAGATCAAACTGGATAATTCATCGGTATGAAATAGTCATTTGATCTCCAACAAAGTGTAAGATGGCCAATGAGACTTTCAGTAAATAAATAAATCTGGCAGTAACTGAGGAAATACAGGCTATTTTTTTTAAGTATAAAGGCCCCTTCTTGTTTGGTCGTATACATGAGTGGATCATGCTTTCCGTGAATTACAATCCGGAATTTTTTTGAGAAAATCCCAGACTCATTCCATGCCTGTTCAGTGTAGTTGCATGCCATAATGTCACAAAAAAGTTGTTTTCAGCCACTTACATAGTTCAGATCTCACTCTGGATACAAGCTGGTGAAGTATTTTCATATTTGATGCTTAGATGCTAGTGCAATATGTCACTGTAGTAAAAAAAATATTATTATTTGAGACCAGTACTGATACTGAGTGCCCCTAGGAAACACTGACTTACAAAACACAGAGACACCCCAACACCAAACACAAAAATTGAAAGAATCAAAATGGTGAAAACTCAAATAATAATCTTTTCTTTGCAAGGGAGCAAGCCTACCATCACCTCCCCATGTGGTGGGTTGGTCCCCACAACCTATAAACTTCAATTCCATGGTCACATAAACATGAAGACGAGAGAAATATCCCACAACAAATTAATTATTGTCAACACACAAATAGAAACTGTGCTGATAGTGTTTTCTTCTGGGAAACCATCGTTGGATTTCTGTTCCTTCACATCTTATCATCTGGGCAGTTGATGCTTACAGAATTTGATCTTTGCCACTTGAAGATATACCCTGATATTATCTATACAGCCAGTGAGCAGCAGAATGTCAGGGAGTACTATTACTGTTAGAAGTTCTACCCTCCTATCTAGAGACATTGAATACAGAAGTTTCTGGCCTACCACTCTACCAAAAGACTGGTCAGTGTCATTGTCTCAGAAGCTGAACATGTAGCCTGCTTTTTTTTTTTTTTTCAGGGCAGAACAGGTTGTGGGTTCCATCCCCAAATAAGTTACTTGTATTCATGTTGAATTACTGATGCTATAGCAAAATAAAAAAGATGTCTCCTGCACTCCTGATGTTTTTTTTTCCTTTGAATGAGATATTAAGATGAGATCTTATCTGCTGGAGTTGCTGGAATTTCAGATGGATGTAAAAAAATCCCACACCATTTATCAAAAAGGGAAGTGATTGTTTCATTAAGATATTTCAACATAAAACATCAATAATGTACAAAATCAAAAAGAGAAATGTAAAAATGCATGAAAACTGACAAGAATATCAATAAGAACATTTTAAACCAAAACATGATGTTTTGTACCATATCCTATTGGTATATTGCAAATGTGTCCATCTAAGTAAAATGTTTATTTATCTAAATAGTTTCTTTTTGACTAAAACAATGTTTTAGATTTTAGATTTCACTTTTCATACCCCAGATACAAAGATGTTCCCCGGGATTCATGAACCTTGCGCCAGGCGCCAGCATAGCGTCGGCGTTATAAAGCCAAATATGGCCACCGAGCGATTCAGGTATGAAGCAATCCCACGTGCACTACCGGCGTGCGCCGGACCTGCGCCGCCCCCGGCGCAGATATGCTAATCACACTGTGTGCAGTATTGCACCATGCAAATGAAGGCAAATAGCGATTCACGAAGTGGGGCATGCGTAGCGTAAGGGCACGGCAATGTAAACCGAAAAAAACGGTTTACATTTACCCAAACATGACCAAGGAGTAACAGAAGGCTGTCAACGTCCGGTATCATACAGGTGCAATATGCCAAAGGCGAAAGGCACCGAGAATGTCCAAAGAAAACATGCACAAACTGTAAATAATGACAAAAATGTCATGTACGGAGAAACCACAGCAGAACCCCCGGATATGTGTACAGAAGGTGCAAAGCAATGAAATAATATGACAATGTCCTACAAGAGCTGTATAATACACATCAGCTGTACAGCCACCACACACCATAGTATGTATGGAAAGCCCAACCCCAGCGCAAGGGTTGTCAAGGAGTGGTGGGAGTGTTCGGCGCCGTAACCATGTATTAGCAGTCAATGCCATGCAAATGAGGCAGATAATAGTGAATCGCAAAGCTGGCCAGTGTAAGGACGGAGCAAACGGCGCAGCGGTACTACACCGAGGAGTGGCCTACACGAGATACATGTCAATCGCAGAGAGGTGTGCCACTGTAGGAGGAAGCATATTGGAGGCCAGCAAACCTGGGCTGTACAATGCACATCACAGCAGCAGGACCGGCGTGTGAGGAAATAGATGCGCTGAGAGTACATAATGCGCGCACAGATGCATGTGCACGAGGATGACTATGTTCCCCAACACAGTCATGTGACGGCCTCCCCGTCAACAACCACGGATATAGGAAGGTAATGCGGAGAATATGAGGAAATGCGGAAGCAGTGTAATTGGAGCCGTAATGAGCAATCAACACCAATCAATCCAGGAAGGGCAAATGGCGGCAGCCGACAACTCTGTATGCAGACTCCTGCATAACGGGAAAGGAGAGGCATATGAATGCAAAGATAGTAGGGGATGTAGTAGAAATGCAAAGAACAAAGAACCGAAATAGCACAGCCAAGTACAGAGGTAGCATAACTGTGGCTGCAGATAAAATGCATCATATGCCATGTGCCTGCAGGATGCAGTAATGTAAGATGCAAAGCTAAGCCAATGCAGGCAACTGTAATGTAACACTAAAGGCAATACCGTTGCAGTTGCAACCGTAAAACACCGAAAATAATCCATGGATACGGCTGCACAGACACACCCAATGACATCACCGGGTATACAGCACAACAGTATAAAGTGTGAATGCACACAACACACAGCGCGATTTCCCAAACGCCGCACCGTAGGGTGTAAACACACGGGGAACTTTTAATATGTATATGGTGGGTGCCGCCGTGGCCGTGATGCATAGGTATGTGGCAGAGACAGACGGAGTTGCGGAGGACGGTGCCGACAACTACCGTAGGCCTCACAGGAGAAGGAGAGTGTTCAGACCAAGGGTGACCTACCAGAGGCTGCAAGACCTGGAGATAGTAGAGCGCTACAGGGTGGACAGGGACACGTTACAGCAAATAGTGGAGCTGTGCCAGCCACGCCTGAGAACAAGAGACAACAGAGGGGAGCCCATCCCAGTGGACACAAAGGTATGTGTGAGCTTGCGAATACTGGCTACAGGTACCTTTCAAAGGCCAACCGGGATATAATGGGTATCTCACAGGCATCAGCATCTAGGGTACTACACCAGTTCCTGGATGCCATGTTACGACATGCCCATGAGTATATAAACTTCCCCAGATCTCAGGAGGAGTTGGCTAGCAATATGCGCCGCTTCCACCGTGTGGCACAATACCCGGAGGTACTGGGTGCGATCGACTGTACGCACATAGAAATCAAGTCACCGCCCGGGGAGCAGGGTACACGCTACATAAACCGCAAGGGATACCCCTCCATCAATTGCCAGGTCATGTGCAATGCGCAGGGCATTATCATGGATGTGTGTGCTGGCAGCCCTGGAAGCTTCCACGACTCCCATATCTGGCATGCCTCACAGCTGTATCAGGTATTCGCCAGGGGGGACATCACACAAGGTCACCTTGTGGGGAATGCTGGCTATGCACTGGAGCCGTGGCTGATGACACCCATCAGAAATGCACACACACACATGCAAGAATGCCATAATGAGGCACACGCACAAACCAGAATAATCATAGAGCGTGTGTTTGGGATTTTGAAATCACGGTTCCGGTGCTTGGATACATCTGGTGGAGCCTTGCAGTACTCTCCAGGCACATGTGCCCACATATTCATAGTATGTTGTATGCTACACAATATGATTCTGCGGAAACAGCTGCTGCAGGGACATAATGGTGTAGGGCCACCAAGCCCGCCACAACTGCCAAGGCAAGCACAGGCACAGGGCGTTCAGCGCCATGAACACGCTGTGCCAGCCCCAGTAGGTAGACGGAGGCGTACCCAATATGCCTATGGCCTGGCAAAGAGGGAACGCATAGCACATACTTTGACAGTGTAGGCCCCATGGACTGACACCTCCTTACCTGCACACACAGTGAAATGGACGCCACACAAACATGTCCGCCCGTAATGTGTACCATATGGCCGGACCTATGTGTAACTCCAACAAAGGCACCGTCCAAACACTGCACACCCAATAGCCAGCAGAGCATGGAACGCCAACACCTCACCGCACGCCGGTTCTACAGCACACGGCATAGCCGTATGCTGCCACTATCGCCGCAAGTCGACCACATATGTACTTATGTGCATACACAGATACGGAAATAGATATCAGTACACATGTAGAAATATATGTACACATACACAGATATAAAGTACAACAGGGTAATATGGAACCCAGGGATGCAAGTTCACAGATAAGTAAGACGCGAAATCTCCACATAGTAAACATAGTGACCGACAACCCGATCATCCGGGAGGGTGGGCAGAGCAGGTAACGCCAGCCATGGAAATGTCAACCTGCATCAATACATATCCGCGTGTCGGGATGATCACCAGTCCATGGTACAGTAACGGGATATGTGCGTGTCATATCCATAGGATATGAGTGCGAGATACACGCCGCCCGGCGATGCGCCAACGAGGTATTGTGTTCAACCGTCGGTGCGAAGCGGCAAGCATACCAGTGAAGTGTACGTCATTATGAGGAACGCTCATTTGGGGTGTAAAACAGTTCATGTTCCTCGCAGTTCCTCAAAGTTCCACATTGAAAATGTCTGTCAAACATCCATTGTTAGGAATGTATTTAAATGACATCCTGGTAAATAGAAATTAATCATAGTAATTCATTAAAGGTTCTTCACTGTAAGTAAATCAGCATATTTTAATCATCCTATGACCTACTTAGCTGAAGTTGTTACTATGCCATTACTATGTGTTCCACATTATGCCCATTTGTTCCACATTACTAATGTGTGTGTTCCTCATTTTGGAAATAGAAGGTTGAGAGCCATGGCGGCAATATGTGTATGTGTGAGGTGAGGTTGTCGTGTGTTCTGCTGTGTGTGTGTAATGTGTGTGCCACTGTAAAATGTGTATGTAGGTGACATGTCACAGGCGGAGTGTAATAACATGCGTAGGCATACAGTACAGGAACCATAGGCGTATGTACAGCAGTACCCACAAAGTAGTACTGACATCTCCTCAGTGGCTATGCGCGTGGCGATGTAAAACGATGCAAAGCGGAAATGTCCCAGAATGTACCACAGGGCCATAGCCAACAGGAGATGCAAAGGACGCATGTACAAACCATGACCGTATGTATGGCGGCCATAAGGTAGACTCAACACGATACGTCGGCAATGTTACACAGCATCAGGCATGTACGGCGAAAATACGAATGTGCTATCCCGGCACCGATCGTGAACACTTACGGTCCCGTAAATACCGCTGTGTGTTCCACGACCGTTAAGTAAGCAAGCGGCACACGAATAGGAGGCTACCGGTAGCATACAGGCTGTCCCAAGTATAGGACCACAATCACCGTAACTATCAGTGACAAAATGCCAATGGATAGTAGGCACGGACGAACATCCGCAGATATATAACCGATGTGAAGGAGGAATACGTGCAGGAAGCACACATGCAGGCGATACCGACACCACACGACATCAACAAAACAAACATTCCCAGAACAACAGACAGGTAACCTGCAGCTCCCCAAGCAGGGATGGAGCACACACACAAGCATATCTTGTATGTATAAATGCAAGACCCACACCCCGCACTCGTCACCCACATCCGCAGATATACCCCATCGCACATATCAAAGGGATAACAGCTAAAACCGTAGCAAAACATACAGGCAGTCAATGACAGCGGCATACCCGCAACAAGCCGTGGGAAACACTAGCAGCAGCTGATGCATCCTTGCATCCGTTGTGTACAGGAATATAACAGCTATGTTACACATCTGAATGCACAACGCCATCGACAGACGCAGCCAGGACACGGAGACCCACATGTCGAACAGAATACCATACCCAACACACACAATCCACGGCTAACACCACAGCGAAATGTACCTGACACCACACATAGCGGATGCAGTCACACAAACATGATACAATACATACCATCCCCACGAAGGTATTGCAAATAACCAACGGCCACACGAGGAATGAACCATGGCCTAGTGCCGACGCCAGAACGCATTTAATGGAGGGGATCACCAGTGATATGCGCATAAGTACACACCGAGGAACAGCTATTGGTGTGATGAACCCACATGCCTCAGGTGACGAATATAAGGAAGACTCCCTGGATATTCAAACCGTATGTTCATACCGAACAAATACCGAATACAAAAGAAGGAGTAGCAAGCAAGTACTGACGAATACAGAACCAAAGGCTGGAAAGGTATGTCGAACCCACGAGATGTACTGTTGTGTAACGCATGATACGTATGACGAATCTGTACAGTATGTGAACGGTGTGTGTAGGTAAAGATACCTGTCCATCAGGCAGAGAGTGGTGAAAGTTGGTTATGTAATGCTAAGCCGTGCAGCATACCAACGACTGTGGACAACGTGTGCACAGCAGTGGGACAACATGTACACACCCAGGATAACCCCAGGTTAGGCTTGCCACCTTTTCAAATGGCCAAAGTGGGACATTTTCGGGACACACATCAGATGTTACAGGTGGACACATACCCATGGTCAGTACAAAGGGTAGAACTTTACTCTTTTGCCTAAATAAAAGCGTAGTCTTGTAGCAGTTTAGTTGCTTATTGTGTTTCTTGTAACATTTAGGAATTTACATACATAAATAACTATGTTATGCAACTCTTACATAAAAAATGGGATATAATTATGTCCTACAATCTCAGGACATTTGCCATTTGTAATATGTTTTGTCAGGACACAACTGCCCAAAGAGGGACTGTCCCTTGCAAAGTGGGACAGGTGGTAACCCTACCCCAGGTCCGCCATAGGGATTTCAAACACAGAACAATGCCACCACCCACGCTGATGCTGGCAGTGGATATCCAACAATGAAGTGCCACAGCAGGGGATAGGACATGTATGTATAGTGTCACAGCACACATGTGCATGGGCATATACCGTCGATGTCATACGGAATGTGCGCACGACGTGCACATATCCCACGCAGTAGGGGTGACTATGTCAATTATGTGTAATGCAAAGCTGTCATGATGGATATGTTCAGAAATCATAGACAGTATCACAGGCATAGCATGCATGATGGAGGGATGGCCTAATGTTATGTACATAAACAAGATATGTATGGCCTGCACATATGGGACAATGTAGTAGCAGAATAGGTACCCGAAATGGAGGGAACAGCAAGTAACCATGTCCAAACGTTCCGTAGCAGGTGCAATGTGTGCCACAATGATGTCCGGCAGGGCCGTGTGTAAACACATGTGCAATGTACACAGTAGTGTCACCCCCCCCATGGTAGTGTCCACTGAACGGCAGAAGTGGATGTCAACTGTATGTCTATACAGTACGTCCGCTGTGGTGGTACCATGGGTCTGTGTCACCCTACCAGCAAGGGAGCTATCACATGACTAGTGACACAGTGTGCCCCTGTGGGATGTGCACAGGACCTATGTCCCACAGCACGGTGTGTGTCCAGTCTGTGGATGTCACACAGACGCCCGGGCTGAGCAATGTGGCATGTGTGCACACATGCAGGACTGCTCCTCCCACCCTGCCCACTGCAAACGCCATGTAGGAGTACTACATGCATCAGTACTGCGGAGAACATGGCCCATGGCAGAGTAGATTACACCCCTGTGTTAGTGGTATGCAGGTGAGTACAGATGTGTTACATGACTGTCATTTGCATATGTAAACTGTCTGAGCCAGGTAGAGATCACAGCATGACTATACTGAGACATGTAACGTTGTATCCATTGTGTAAGGTACACCACACATGTGTTATTGTAACACTGCCCGTGTGTACATGTGTGTATGGCACAGGTACAAGGGCACCCAAGGTATCAGCTAGACATACGGTCCAGAAATCGTGGTCCTGCACATGTGTACCCACGCCATGGTGGAATATGGCAACCACAGCACCATGTGGGGCATGTGTGTGTACATCAACCATGTACAACGTGATATGCCTGTATAGGGACAGTATCCATGTGATACACACCGCATGACTGTCAGTATGCAAAGGTGATGTGTATGCACTATGTGTGATGTAACTGATGCAATGATATCTACATGATATATCTGCCACACTGACACCTGTATGGTTGTTAGCAATATGAGTAGGATGAGCTAGAATGCTGCCAGGTATGTAGATGTGGTATATGTAGGCATGGACAATACTGTGTGACAGCAGGTAGTGTACGTATGCAAATACTGAGCATGAGGGGCCACATGTCTGAGGACTGTGCAATGTCACACGCCCCTGACTTGTTGTAGTTAGCATGATATGCCTGCACCACTGTGTGACCTGTACAGGAGGCACATAGCGTAACATCCCGAGACATAGGGTACGATGTGATGCTGGATGTGTACATTGGCAATAGCATAAAGTGGAATGGCGCTGAAGGGCAAAGAGCGGATCATGTCTGATGTGATACCCTCTGTACCACCCCAACCACCCATGCAATAGTATGACAGGTGGCCAGCATGGGATGTGGTGTGCTGTGGCGCACATAAGCCCAACAAGGGTGCCAGTAAAGGCATGCAGGTAGTCAATGAGTGTGTGAAGCATGTATGTCAAGATGTGGCCCAGTGCCATACTGAATGGCCCAGTCATGGGTGTACAAATGCAGCCCCATACGTGCAATGCAGTACCACCCATGTGTAGTGTGATAGATGTGGTAGTGTGGTGGTCATGGTACACAATGTACATGAATGGGCTAGCAGTCAATGCAGTGTGCTGCTGCAGAGACATGTAACAGCCAGGTTGGCGGGATACAACAACTAGGGCGATTGGAGGTGACATTGGGACTGTGTTCCCGGACATAACATGTGCATGGCAGTACTATGTATGTGTCCACAGGGTTAATACAATGTCCAGCCAAGGATTGGAACCCTGTAGTGAGTGAGAGTGTGTATTGTTGGTAGGTACCCCATTGGCAGGCACGATGCCAGCAACATCTGTGTTGGCAATGCCTGCATGACTGTGGTATGCTGCATTGAATGTGGATGTAGTCAAACAGCAGAGACATACCACCACACTGCGTGAGGGCCCACACTGCATTGTCTGGCAGTCATGTGTAGGTAGCTAGCTGTGGAGTATGTCATGCACCATGAGGACACACCATGACTGTCAAGTGACACACCACACACAGGTGAACATAACTACCGTGCAACAGCCTGCACATGTGCCCATACAGCACGTGTGCATGGAACAGGAATACCACTGTGGCGTCTGTGAAAAGGCCAGTACCACCATGTCTCTGTGTGGAATAGCATGGTCCCTACCAGTGTGTAAATGTAGCAGAAGTGCACTGTGATCAGTGTTGGCATAGGCACGTGGACTGTCCATCGTGACGGGTGCCATGCCATCAACTACCTCTGTCAGTGGATGTCAGTAATACTGGCTGTAGAGTGTATGTACCATGCATGCTGCTATGGTTGTGTGTTTAGGGTGTGGCTAGCAGGGCTGAGAAGCATGGATGTTCAGCAAACAGAGGGGGGATGTGTGTAGGCCTAGCACACAGACACATGGAGGTTTGGTGCATGCCGAGGGTAGTGTAGGTATGGTATGTGTCGTGTAATGTGTCACCCAGCTATGCATACTGCATGGCCAAGCATGTGTGGGTACATGGGAGTCCATACTAGGGAAGGGCGTGTTGCTGTCAATACATAGCAGTAGCAACTATCCTAGGTGCAATGTACAGTATGCCAACACGACCAGCATGTAACCTGTGGTGTACAGTGTATTCACTGTCGCGTGTCACAATGTGCGTAGCGGTCACGAACATGGGTATCTGAACATGGATTACCTATGATGCAATGTGTCTTGGGAATATACAGTATGTGTGTAAATCACTGTGTGGTGTGGGAACCACCCACCCGTGTGTGTTGCAGTCCAGGTATGTGCCTGGGAGGTATGATCTGTGTACAATCTGGACTGGCAGGTGTGCCGTGTAGGGCATGGAGGCAGGTCCCAGGCACTGCAGATAAATGACATGTGTGCTGTACTGTGTGTGCAGTGCTTGTGTACAGCACAGTGGAGGATGTAAGCATTGTCACACATCACTGCATGCTGTGCCTACCTGTGACAGCCCTGCCGGAGACAGACATGTGACACCGCTGCACAGGCAGCATAGCATGTGAACATGTACATGTGGGCAGCACACCTTAGGCAGATGTCCACAGGTCATGTGTGCCACGGTAGTGTGGTTGAACACGACTATCAGACTGGACAAACACCACATGCCTGCATAACTACAGTATGACCATAGTCAACAGTCCCAGTGACAGAGTAGGCCAATGTACACTATCCCTGCGTGCAGACCACTGGCTACTGGACACCTGGCTAGACACACACCTGGAGGGTTAATTCACCATTGAGCCATCACATGTCCCAGTCCATGTGGGCCGTACAATGTCATCACAGGGTGGTCACAATAGCAGGTGGCAAGGCAGACACGGTGTACCAGGTGATGTGTCATGTGTGCATATGTCGACTAGCACAGCCGTTCACATGTCTGCAACATACTGGTGCACGATGTATACTGTTACATGATGTGTGGAACTGCACTGTCACCCACTACAGGGCCATCTGACACAGGTGTGTTGTGACAGGTGTAACCCATGTTTGCACAGGATACACACCGCTGTTGTAGGCAGCCATGCTGGTGGCTACCAGTGATATATGCAGTGGTCATACAGACATACCGTACACAGTGTTCATGCAGGAATGTCCATTGTCGTAGACGATGTGCTGCTATATGAATGTAGGTGTGTGTTGTGAATGTTACACATCCAGAAGACACCATCTGTTGCAGTCATGGTTGTCAACACCAGTACACACTTCCACAGCAGTCAGAACCCAGTCCTGACAATGTGTGTCAGTCACCCTCGTACTGTGTGACATATGTGCACATGGCGGAACACCTCCCACTGTCATCTAAGCTGGCTACATGATGGCTGGAATGTGCTGTAGAAATGTACAATGCTGGTAGCCCAATGAAGTACCTGGAATCAGGCACAGTACGCTATGTCAGCCATGTAAACCATGCACAACAATGACCGCCCAACAGACACAAACAATGCATTGACACATGGAACATGTGCACATGACAACCCCAATGAGGTATGTTGCACATATTGATGTACAATTGTCATCTATGGCCATAGCATGGATGCAGACACACATACTCCACAGGTAGTACCATGTGATGTAGGTAGGGGGCATTGCTCGTGTACATGTCACAGTAGCTGTACACACACATGTCCTGCATAGCCGTCATGTAGGGGTAGCTGTGGTATGTGACTACTGGACATGCCCGTACAAATGACCATGTCCCACAGGAGATGTGTTATGTGTGTACCACATGTGACGTGCTGACAACAAGCTGTGATGTGTACGGCTGCCGGTGTACCTGTGTGACATTGTCTGTGATGGGTGCAAAGGCATATAGTATCGTATTGCGTGCCCACAAGCCCCACATAGGTCCATAGCCTGAACATACAATACAAGGAGTGTGTGGGATGATAGCAACCCACAGGAGGAGATGGGTATGGCCGGCAGGCCACAACCACATGTGTGTGTACGGTGTTCACGTCCACCACACATGAGCATCTGAGAGGCTAGTGTTACAGCTGTACAGGGTTGCATGCATATATGTTCAGCAACATCCCTGTGTGTCCCACCACTGGCCCGTGGACCGATGGACACCAACCAAATGTGCAGATATGACATGTGCACAGCACATCACAGATGCCTACTGTAGAACAGGCTTACCGTGTAGACATGTGCACAGTAGGTCTGTGCCAGCTGCAGTCAAACATGTAATGTGCCGAACCACACCAATAGTCCAGGCCATGCCACAGATGGACGTGCATGCATCTGTGTATGCATGGCTGTGAATGTCTCTGGCATAGCAATATAGCTGTGTCACCGTTGTGAACAACAATATGAATGTGTCATATGTGTGAGGGGTGCGTCATACGCATATGGTCTGATCGACGATACCATCAGTGACCCTGCTATGTGAACATCCCTGTCCCCATACATGGATACCTATGCTGTGCCCAACACCACATTCACAGAGGGAGGGATGGTGGTGTGTAGTGCAGCAGCAGACATGGGGGTGGCAGCAGGCACTGGATGTACACATATGTGGTACCCACATCAGTGCAGGCAACCATCCATGTGCACGGGATAGCAGTGTGTGTCCACATACAGCACTGTGTTGATCAATATCCCAGCACATAGCACCTGCCAGGGTTACAGTGTATGCATGGATGTGTGATACCTGCATGCACCAGACACACCCTCAGCAAGCAGCGTGCAGCATACCTCGCTTGAGGCCAGTGTCCACACCATGGCGATAGACATGTTGAATGTCCATATACACATAACACTGACATATGGAATGGACAGCCACCCTGCCAATATCGTAAACCCCAGGTGGATCACAACCCAGTGCCATGTATGTGGCATACCCTGCCATACCATGCAGACCTGCCCAGCAAGGCTGCATGAGCTATCACAGTCCTACATGGTGCAATGGACAAAAGGCACTCTCACTATCAACCATACACAGCAGTAATGTGGCGGTGATGCACCCTGTGGTGTCACAGGTGCTGTGTGATGCTTTGGACAATGTGTGTGTGTACATGCTATGCATGGCCTGTCCTGCTAATGTGTCATGGTTACACATTGCCCTATGTCTATCACATGTGCAACACAGGTGAGCTGTGGCAAGTTGGCCAACACCCGTACAGTGCTGTGTGGATGTACATGGCACAACACATGCATGTGCAGGTGTCCATGTGTATGTGTACAGTGCCACTGCTGACGTTCACAATGGCTACAGACGTGATGTGTACTAACATATACACAGCGTCCAGGTGAACAGCAGCACCGACGTCACATGGGGACCTATGCCAGTGATATGGACACAGGTGCAGCCAGGTACACATGTCCACAGCTGGCTAACATCTACATGGTGCGTGTACAGTGTGATGGGGTGGCAAACAGATATGATGTGACACACACTGCTCAATGGTGTGAAGCCAACACATCGGCTGTGTCACTGCCACGATGCCTTTCACAGATTACTGTGCAGATGTCGTACTTGTCATAGCAATGTATCTCCAACAGTATGCCAGCACAGCAGTGTAAATGTGACCTGCCACCATCATTATGTCTTACAGATAATGCCATGATCCCGGCTTCCTGCATTCAGTCGACAGGAGGAGGAGGTGATCATACCATACCTCCATACCAATCATGACATGTTATTTAGTCATGTGCCACAGCAAGCACAGGAACGACAGGAGATGTGGGAGGAGATGTGCAGGAGGGTGAACAGCCTGGGCGGATACAACCGCACTTATCAGCAGATCCGCAGGCACTGCACAGACCTGATCCGGCATGCAAGACAGCGTGCCGCTGCAATCGCCAGACAACAACGTGGGACAGGTGGTGGGCCACCAACCCAGCCCCCACTCACAGCCACGGAGGAGCTCCTGGCCAGTCTGGGGACACCCACGGAACAACACGCAGAAAACCATGCGTCCATCGTGGAGGTGGGTGTCTCCCGAACTATGAGCTTGGAGCTGCATGGTAAGTCAGGGTTGCATGTTTGTATGATAAGTGACGGGGTGGGTGTCATAGTACAACACATAATATAGCCATACATGCCAGGTATATGGCCACACAAGACGCATACAACAGTATGCTATGTTGTGTTAGCAGACATGTGCATAGCACATGCTAACTCACAGATGCATGATGTGACATGCACACTGCTGACTGTGGCGATAGTAATGGATAATGTGTATACCTTTGTGTCATCCCTTTACAGGTACGTCTGGCGTGTCGCAAACACAAGGGTCTGTTGCAGGTAAGTCTGTTGCTAGTCAAAGGCATGATATGGTGTATTGATATTCCCCATGTGTGCAGGCATGACATGCACACCTGTGTGTGCCCCAGTCACGGTATACAGGTTGCACCACCCGACACACACACCACCCATGTACAGTAGATACGACCGTTAGCGTAGAGTGGCATGACACCACACGACCTATTGGTGTGTTACGTGCATTCAGCTATGCATACAATGGTGTAGGTGTTCCACAATGGCTGCATGTGTAGTATGCATCGGTATGCCTCTGCAGTATGCACACAGTACCACATAGTGAGCTGTGATCTTGCCAGAGCACAGGTGTTACCAATGTGACCTATGCCCCTGCATCGGGTGCACACGTTGTGACATGGCACATGCCATGTCCCATGCACGTGGATGTCTGGCTGCAACAGTGTCACACCATGACATGACCTATGCACGACATAGCAGACATCCACACTGTCTGCATATCTGTAGGGAATGTGACACCTTACACTAGTATGGTTGTATGTCACATGGGCCACCACAGGGCCATGTGCACGATGTCCACCACACACAATTGTCAATGACCCAGACAGACAAGGGCATGGTCGATACCTACAGGCATGTTGCCACACAGTACATCCACAGTGGGTAGTCACCGTTGCACCATGTACACACATAGTGGGCTCATCACTGTAGTGGCCCCCCTGGACATCCGATGTAGTACACCACTGACATGGAATGCCTCTCCACAGCTACTACAGGTGCCTCCAATATCCACCACATATGTGCTGCTGAGCGGATGAACTGACGTACAGACATGGCAATGTAATGCATCCAGGTCACGCATCACACAGAAACATAACTGTGTCCTGCTACTGTGCAGTGGCGCAGTGCCCGCACTCCACACTGTACAGCTATGTACACAGCTCACAACAACCGCACCTGCACAGACATCCCTGTTACCCATACATTGTATCTGTAGACTGTACACATAACACTGCACCATGACAGCCATTGTGATGTGCTGCATGCAGTGGGACACCATCGTCACATGTCAACATGATACCACACATGTATGCGGTGTACATGACATAGTGTCGGCAGACATGTGTACTGTCAACACACCCGTGGCCACACGGTGTATCACGGCGATGCATGCAAACTACCATGAATGTGTGTACTGCATGCCTACTAAAAGACACCTGCCTGTTGTACTGTTCCCACCAGGGCAGTGTGCATACTGCCACTAGGAATGTCTGGTCTACATTCACTGGTCTGTGGTGTGTGAATGCTGCATGCCACCTGCATTATCACATGCATGATGTCTGTGTGTGTGTGTGTGTGTGTGTGTGTGTGTGTGTGTGTGTGTGTGTGTATTGTAACTGACGGTATGCCTTTGTATTGACAGGTGCTGTAGGTGAGTTCCCCTCCTGCGGTCCAGCTGATGCTAGTGTCCCCACAGATACTAGTGGTGATGACCATGTGCATGAGGCACAGGCAGGGTCATCACAGGCACACACTGTGCCATTGGATAACATCACACTTACGTCCCCTTCATCCCTGAACACGGTTCAGATGCCGACACATACCCCAACACTGTTGCCCATAGATGACGGTCAGTCAGCGTCTGTTGGCACCGAGCAGGAATGTGTGGTGGCTGCAGAAGGTGTGGGTACACACGATGTTGCCAGTGTAATGACTGGTGCAGTGCCACGCAGGCATGTGGCAGGTGCTGCTCATAGGGGGAGCACCGCTAGACATACACCTGCCGTACAGGGTGCAGCAGCTGGTATAACCAGACGCATGTTCCAGACTGTAATGGCGCCGAACGGCAGAACCAGGAAGGGCAGAGGCTGCAGAGGTCTGCAATCCGTTCCTTGAATGACAACATCCAGGCATTGGCGAATGCCCAACAGCATCTTGCCGATGTTCTGGATAGGAGATTGGGTGAGATGGCTGGTATCCTCGACCGAGGCATGGCCATCCTTGAGCGTGGGCTGTCCGTGCAGGAACACCAGGTAGGGGTGAGGCATAGGGCACGTGGGCGTAGGCCAGCAACACCACTTGGTGCAGGTCAGCGTGTGCGTGCCACCTCCCATGCCCACCCACCCAGTGCTGGTAGCAGCAGCAGTGCAGCTGCTACTACACCGACCACACCAGGACAGAGCAGGCCACGTGGACATGGCCCTGGACGGCCCTGGCGTGGGCACGTTTCCAGTGGACATGTGACATCGGAGAGTGGACTGTCTGTACCTACACCCAGTCATGCCCGTGCGACCCCAGGCAGGCACGGGTCACGTCGCGGCAGGCGGACACAGTGAGCCGTAACACCTGCACTGTACAGTCTGGGGCTGCCAAGCATACCCCGTGTAGGCATCACAGATGACTGAACTGTGTACACACAAACCCACACACAGCAAACACGACTGTAGGGCTCCACCACACCCACATGCAATGTACACAGTCATGCCCAGTCAATGCACAGACCCTTACACACACACATGATGTCATCCATTGGTACAGCCTATGCCTGTGGCACACATATCACCCTGTGCATATGATGAAGTCTCTGCCACATAACTGTGAGCTACACCATCAGTGCATGGTTATGCAAACATATTCTGATGCACAGGGTGGACAAGATAGTGAGAGGTGTATGTGATACCTGTGTCTGCATAGTACGTGATGTGTATGTTGTGGTGTGTGTGTATGGCTGGTGACAGGTGTGTATGTGATGTGGGTTGTGCACTGACATCATGCAGCAGACATACCATGCAGGACAGGTGCAGCATTCATTGATCTGTGTACACAGTATGTGTGGTGGTTACATGTGTAGCACCATGTTGGTTCAGTTAACCCGTATGACAATGATGGTGTACTTGCATATGCCTACTGGGAGCACTGTAATTAGTTCCCCACGCGTAGTCGTGGGTTACCCACAGGCATGTCTGACAACATCAGCATAGCACAGGTACCCGCACTCGGCATGGACCCCTACATAGGAACATAGGCGCACATGTACATAACAGGGTATGTGCCCTACGACATGTGTGGACCTAGCATGACTGTGTGTGGCTGCTAACACCCCTCAGGATGGGGATGCCACATCCATCAGTCCCCAGTCCCTCGTCCAGCACTGCCACACATCCACACCTCATTATTACTCCTGGACGAAGGCAATCAGTGCCTTTCCTTCACATGGGCTGGCACTCCTCTACGTGTTGTAGGGGGTCTCCGGCCGTTGACCCTGTTCCCCCAGCACGTCACACTCATCTTTGTGGTGATGTGTGTGACAGTCGCTTCTGTGTCCGTGTTTGCCTGGAGCCTAGGAAGTGGAATATGCCCATGTCACCCAGGTCAGACATGGCCATGTATGCCAGGCACAGATCACCACAGAGCAGATGTGCTGTGAAGGTTTACAGCCGGAGTCCCCTTGGTCGTGCAGCTTGTGACACATGTCCTAGCACCATCATCCCCGCCTTGTGTAACGTTTGCGGTCCTTCCGAGTGCTGCAGGCGTCAGGTTAGCTACAGGCCAGATGTGCCAATGTACGCAGTCATTGCTCTGGTGTGTGATGTGTACAGGGGTACAATGAACACCCCTGATGTCGATGCGATTCCTTCCAGACCAGGAGGCCACAGTGAAATGTCTTCACACCCACATTGCCATTGTGTGTGTTGACAGATGTTAACGACAGGTGTTGTAGCCATTTCCATGAACATGTCCACCATCTGGAATGGCTTACCACCTACATGTGACATTGGGCCAAACATGTCCTTCACACTGGGTAGGTCTGCACCTTCTCTGGCATGTAGTAGCAGGCCATGGCTCTGGCACCAGTTATCCATGTCTATGACGCCCCAGGTGGATGTCCGTGTCACATGGGGTGCTGGGTATGGTGGCCGGTGCGTAGTCATCTGCATACCTTGTCTGCCACAATCCCCCTATGATTGCATGCACATTGGAAGGTCGAATGCCATATGGCAGGGGGCCCAGGACTGAGCCCTGTGGGCCTCCACTGGAGACCAGATATGAGTGTGACAAGGCACCAGGAACACCAACCCTGTGTGGTGTGACCTCCAACCTTTCTGAGAAGCATCGGGTGACATATGTCCACACATGTATGCTGGCGAGCCTTTCCATGAGTCCCATGTGTAGTCTGCTCTGAACACTCCCACCAGGTCATGGTACTGTGTGCAAACCCATGTATCCCCATCAATGGCCTTGGTGACCACTCCAGACAGGACAAGCAGGTTCGGGAGGCAGGATCCGCCCTTGACTATGTTGTTGTGGGTATGTTCCGGTATTGGCTGTACACCGCTGTCTGTATCCATGGGCACCTGTATGGACCTCCCCACAGCTTTGCAGACAAGGCTTGTCAAGCGGATAGGGTGTGGCTGTCTACAGTCCATAAGAGCACTACGCTGGCATAGTGGGACCACAGATGCCATATGCCATCCATTGGGGACATAGCCCATAGTAAGGCTAACATGACACAGTGGCCGCATGTGTGGGCCGAGGCCCTCAATGAGGATGGGTAGCACATAGCCAGGGACACCATCGGTGCCCATTGGTGCTGTGTCAACCGCCATAGAGATATGGGATCACTCCAGGCCATATGAGATGTTTGGGAGTCTACACTCTGGTGGGATGGATATGTCCCCTCTTGGGGGGGGGGTGGGATGTATGCATGGAACATGTCCGCTGGTTTGCAGACAATGTCTGTGGGTGCAGTGACCGTTGTACCATTCTGGACCATTTCCAGCCAAGTCTGTGTGCCCCCAACCATGTCCTTACCACAGTTAAGGAAGGCCCTATGGTTGTCTCATGTGCCCTCTGCAGTACCTAACCAGACACATGTTCCAGACTGTAATGGCGGCGCCGGCACGTGCCGAACGGCAGAACCAGAAAGGGCAGAGGCTGCAGAGGTCTGCAATCCGTTCCTTGAATGACAACATCCAGGCATTGGCGAATGCCCAACAGCATCTTGCCGATGTTCTGGATAGGAGATTGGGTGAGATGGCTGGCATCCTCGACCGAGGCATGGCCATCCTTGAGCGTGGGCTGTCCGTGCAGGAACACCAGGTAGGGGTGAGGCATAGGGCACGTGGGCGTAGGCCAGCAACACCACAAGCGGCCGTGGATGATTGTATGTGTGGCCGTATGGTGACGCCGGTATGAATGGGAGATGGTTTCCCTGGTATTGACATTGCTCTGTCATGTATTAGCTCCAACTGTTGATGTACAGCTAGTCAGTGGCTGGGGTCCACCACACCATGTGCCTACCTGTGGTGGACAAGGTCCTGATGTTATCATGTTTGCCTGTTGCAGACATGCATGTGGGTGCTCAGAGAATGCATTCGTTAGGCGGTTGCCGGTCTGGCCTGGGTTCAACACTGGCATGGAGGACTTGTAGGGTACCACACCAGTCATATGATGTGTGTGGTTTGTTGTGGAGAGGTCATCACTTAGGTCCCCCATGCCGGTGTTGGTTACAGGATGTGGATGACCAGTGGATCCACTATACGGTCTGGCATCACCATTGAGGGCTGTACATCCTGTGTGGGGCATATCCTCACCATGTGTGATGGGCAGAACTGTCAGACATCCCCCCCTAGTATGTATAGTGCATGGCTGTTTAACAGTGGCCAGGTGTGTGAACACCTGTGACCGGTGGCGTAGTGTGTTGTGCCATGGCTGATGTTCCCAGTCTATGTATGGGTGGTTCATGTCACCCAATACGGTGCTGTTGTGAGGGCATGCCCACTCACCAGTGTCCTCAGGACATCTGTGCAGGTAGCCTGTGTTTGGGAGGGTTGTCTGTAGCATGCAACAAACTGTAGGCCAGTCCTACACATGGTTAATTGCACCTAGATATTCCCCGCTGCAACGGCCATGTCTGTGGCATGGCCGGGTTGCTGTTGTGTGGCTGGACACACGACGGTCCACATTCCGCCACCCATGCCGTCGCACCATGTGTATGCATGTCTGCTCTGTGCCGACTCTAAGTGTCTGAGCATGCCCAGTAGGCAGCTGTGTAGATAGACACACAGCACAGTGCACACCGTGGCCGACTGCAGGTATACCCCGGGTGCATGCCTTTATCCCCTTCGCAACGGCCACGTCTGTGGCATGGCCAGGTTTCTGTTGTGTGGCTGGACACACACGACGGTCCACATTCCGCCACCCATGCCATCGCACCATGTGTATGCATGTCTGCTCTGTGCCGAGTCTAAGTGTCTGAGCATGCCCAGTAGGCAGTGATGTACTGATCAGTAGTTACTTGGTATTCCCGACTGCAGCACTAACGTGTTACTGTACGGCGACCTTGGGATGGTAACAGGCTGCGTGACTGCGCACTCTGACCTAACTCCCGATTGGGCGCATTGCCTCTGCAAATGATACCACCCACGTAGGGGTATGCCTCCTGACAGCGCTCTGCTCAGTAAACTCGGTAGCGCGTTCTGTAAATGCTTCGTACTGTAGTGTACATGTAGATAGGCGTAGGTTCGTCTCCCGTCCCCTCCGTGTGTGTGTGTGTGTGTGTGTGTGTGTGTGTGTGTGTGTGTGTGTGTGTGTGTGTGTCTCTGTGTGTGTGTGTGTTTCCAGCTGCCTCTGCGACTTAACATGCTTTTAGGCGCTCCGCAACACAAATCTTGGCTATTGCCAACTATTGTCTTGCGGGTCATGTCACCAGCCTACAAGTATGCCTCTGACAGCGCTCACTTCAGTAAACTCGGTAGCGTGTTCTGTAAATGCTTCATACTGTAGTACGTTCATGTAGATAGGCGTAGGTTCGTCTCCCGTCCCTTCCGTGTGTGTGTGTGTGTGTGTGTGTGTGTGTGTGTGTGTGTGTGTGTGTGTGTGTGTTTCCAGCTGCCTCTGCGAATGAACATGCTTTAAGACGCTCCGCAGCACATACCTTGCCTATTGCCAACTATTGTTTTGCGGGTGACGTCACCAGCCTACAAGTATGCCTCTGACAGCGCTCACTTCAGTAAACTCAGTAGCGCATTCTGTAAATGCTTCATACTGTAGTACATTCATGTAGATAGGCGTAGGTTCGTCTCCCGTCCCTTCCGTGTGTGTGTGTGTTCCCAGCTGCCTCTGTGAATGAACATGCTTTTAGACTCTCCGCAACACATACCTTGGCTATTGCCAACTATTGTCTTGTGGGTGATGTCACCAGTCTACAAGTATGCCTCTGACAGCGCTCACTTCAGTAAACTCGGTAGCGCGTTCTGTAAATGCTTCATACTGTAGTAAGTTCATGTAGATAGGCATAGGTTCGTCTCCCGTCCCTTCCGTGTGTGTGTGTGTGTGTGTGTTCCCAGCTGCCTCTGCGAATAAACATGCTTTTAGACTCTCCGCAACACATACCTTGGCTATTGCCAACTATTGTCTTGCGGGTGATGTCACCAGCCTACAAGTATGCCTCTGACAGCGCTCACTTCAGTAAACTCGGTAGCGCGTTCTGTAAATGCTTCATACTGTAGTAAGTTCATGTAGATAGGCGTAGGTTCGTCTCCCGTCCCTTCCGTGTGTGTGTTCCCAGCTGCCTCTGCGAATGAACATGCTTTTAGACTCTCCGCAACACATACCTTGGCTATTGCCAACTATTGTCTTGCGGGTGACGTCACCAACCTACAAGTATGCCTCTGACAGCGCTCACTTCAGTAAACTCGGTAGCGTGTTCTGTAAATGCTTCATACTGTAGTACGTTCATGTAGATAGGCGTAGGTTCGTCTCCCGTCCCTTCCGTGTGTGTGTGTGTGTGTGTGTGTGTGTGTGTGTTCCCAGCTGCCTCTGCGAATGAACATGCTTTTAGACTCTCCGCAACACATACCTTGGCTATTGCCAACTATTGTCTTGCGGGTGACGTCACCAGCCTACAAGTATGCCTCTGACAGCGCTCACTTCAGTAAACTCGGTAGCGCATTCTGTAAATGCTTCATACTGTAGTGAGTTCATGTAGATAGGCGTAGGTTCATCTCCCGTCCCTTCCGTGTGTGTGTGTTTCCGTTGCTTTTGCAACTTCTTCTGAAAAAGCAAATTCTTAAACTGTTCACAATCAACAGTGTGATATTTAAAATCTTGTTAAGACTCACATTGTTGATTGTGAACATTCTCAGACTTTGCATTTTTCTGCAGACGCTGGAAACAACGAAAACGTTGCATGTTTTAATAAACTGTTTAAATGTTACGAAGACTTGTGTTGTGTCGAACTACGGGGACTATTCTTGCCGCAGGTTGCTGGTTTGTTTGTGTTTCATAGTACAATATCATGTAATACGTGTGTTCATAGTATGCTTTCTGTGATGTTGACATGTGTGTGTTTCGTTAGCAGTGTGTCTGTGCTTTCTATGCTGTGGCTACATGTTCATTGTTCGCATAGAAAGTGACAAATGAAAGTGTAAGGGTGGACATTTAAAGCCTGGATACTTCCATGTTATGTGTAAGTCTCACGGGGCCAACGGGTGATAGCGCATACATGTCTATGAAGTACCTTTGGATACCATATGCACGGTCGTGGGACATGTTTAAGTTGACTGTTCCATCTACCTATGTGTGACATGGTTTGTGGCCATAGGGTGCCAGCAAGTCTTTCCTGTTCATTGGGTGTTTGCCATGGTCTATTGACATCAATCCTATTAATTCACCGAAGGATGTCTTTCATTGGTGGCAACACCATAGTTTGACCATCGTATGTCATTCCCAGCAGACGTTGAGATTGTGCCATTGGTATGTTTACACAGGTCACCCATCTGTTCCACTGTATGGAAGCGTGTGATCCCCATTGATGTGCTGGCAGATTGAGTGCTGTGTATGCCGGTATCTGCCCAGCGGTCTGGCTTTGTATGGGGAGTGTCTACTGTAGTCCCTATCTGTATTTCCTGGGTTATGCCTTGCAACAGCTGTGGGATTCCCCCAGGTTTGCAGCTATGGGTGCCATCTTGGCCGTACGTTTGTCCATCCATGGGAACTGCCTACTGGACACTAGTATAGGGCTGTAAACATTTCACAGCTGCATTCTCCATTTCCGGTGGATGATCGGCATTATTATTGCGGAGTAACGCATATGCCATGGCCACGTCCCGCACATGGGGCGGGACAACGAATCATCTGCCAATCCACACCGACACCCATTTTTGCATACCCACGATCCCATGGCTGCAACCCTCCACAGTACCACTTGCACACCCTTCATGTGTGCGGAAATGGGATGTGAACGCACGTGTATGGACGCAGCAGCCTGGGGAGTCCTATTCATATGTCCTGCATTTCATGGACGGTTGTCATCACCCTTGAAGACTCTTGTGGTGCATATATCTACCTGTGCCGTAGTCACGGCTGTCACCTCTTCCGGTTCACACTATGCTGCCCACACTTACTTAAGGAGTAATTTTTGGGTCCTGCAATGGACACCGATGTGCATATGTAAAGTGTAGAACATGTTGGACTGTGTCCATTCGGCCAGTGGGTTTGACTGCCGCCGTATGTTCCCCAGTCCCGGATGTCTGTCTGCCTACCCATATTATGTAGTGCTACGGAACCCGTGTCCTTCCACAAGTTACCCATATGGTGTTACTGTAGTACTGCAGGTTGGCAACTGCTTTAAGTAATCCTCAGAGGTACCATTGTGAACTATCCGCCACTGTATTGTCATTATAACACAGCCGGTACATGTAGAACCTATTTATTCATGACAGTATGTTATTTATGTGTGGGAACGCCATATTTTGACCATAGTATGACCTTCCTGGTTGACGTTGTTGGTGTGCCATTAATATGTGTTCCACAGGTCGCCCGTATGTTCCGCCGAGTGGAAGCGGGTGATCCCCACATACTTGCTAGCACCTTGGCTGCTGTGTACGCCGGGATTCGCACGGCCGGATGGATGTCTACGGGGTATGTCTACTGTTGTTTCCATCTGTATTTCCTGTGTTATGCCTTACTACGGCTGTGTGATTGCACCAGGCTTGCTATTATGGGTGCCATCTTGTCCGTGACGCTTGTCCATCCTTGGGAAATGCCTACTGGACACTGGTGTAGGGCTGTACCCATTTCACAGCTGCATGTAGCATTCTCCGGTGGATGATTGTCAGTATTGGTGGGTGGTAAGGCATGTTCTGTACCGACATCCCTCCCACGGGGCGGGACAATGGATCAACTGCCAATCATCTCCAACACCCATTTCTGCATACCCATGATCCCATGGCTGCAACCCTCGACAGTACCCATAGCAAATCCTCCATGTGTGCTGGAATGGGATGTGGACGCACATCTGTGGACTCGACAATCTGTGGATTTCTGTGCATATGTCCCGCATTTCAAGGACAGTTGTCATCAACCTTGAACATGCTGGCGGTGCATATATGTAGCTGTGCCGTAGTCACGGCTGTAGTTCATCTTAGTCTTCTGCTTGCACCCAGTTGGCGTTGCAAAAGGAGAAATTTTTGGGTCCTACAATGGACACAAATGTGCATATGTAAAATGTAGAAAATGTTGGGCTGTGTCCATCTGGCCAGTGGTTGTGACCGCTGCTGTATGTTCCCCACTCGCGGATGTCTGTTTGACTACACATATTATGTTGTGCTACGAAACCCATGTTCTACTACGATTAACCCAAATGGTATTGATGTAATGCTGCAGGTTGGCAAGTGCTTTAAGTAATCCTCAGAAGGCCCAGTAGGACATATACGCCACTGTAATGTCAATATAAAACAGACAGAACATGCATACCCTATTTATTCATTGAAGCATGTTCGTTATATGCGGGAACGCTAGTGTTGAAACATCGTATGACCTTCGTAGTTGAGGTTGTTAGTATGCCATTAGTATGTGTTCCACAGGTCGCCCATTTGTTCCGCAGTATGGAAGCGAGTGATCCTCATGTTGTTGCTGGCAGAACGAGTGCTGTGTACGCCGGTATTCGCACGGCGGTCTGACTTTGTATGGGGAGTGTCTACTGTAGTCCCTAATGTATTTCCTGTGTTATGCCTTACCGCAGCTGTGTAATTCCACCAGGTGTCCAGTTATAGGTGCCATCTTGGTCGTACACTTGTCCATCCATGGGAATTGCCTACTGGACACTGATGTAGGGCTGAACACATTTTACACCTGCTTTTAGCATTAACCAGTGGATGCTTTGCATCCTTAGTGGGGAGTAAGGCACGTGCTATACCCACAGCCCTCCCACGGGGCGGGACAATGGATTATCTGCCAAACAACACCGAGCCCCATTTTGCATACCCAGGATCCCATGGCTGCAAACCCCCATGGTACGCATTACACATCCTTCATGTGCGGGACTGGGATGTGGACGCACTTCTATGGACACGACAATCTGGGGATTTCTGTTCATATGTCCTGCATTTCATGGACAGGTATCATCAACCTTAAACACGCTGGTGGTGCATGTCTAGCTGTGCCGTAGTCATGGCTGACACTCTGTCTGGCCGATCTCAACGAGTCGAAGGTGTAAACGCAACTATTTTTGGAGTCCTACAATGGACACCGATGTGCATATGTAAAGTGTAGAACATGTTGGACTGTCACCATCTGGCCAGTGGTTTTGACTGCCGCTGTATGTTCCCCAATCGTGGATGTCTGCTTGACTACCCATATTATGTATTACTTGGCCTATCTATATCCATGTGCCAGTAAGCGGAAATACAGCAAACCTTGCGTCCTGCCCATCTTCATAAACGACATTATTGAACATATATCGGCCAAAACAGACAATGACAAAACGATAGACTCCACAGTCAAACGATACTGAGCTCTTTCACCTACTAACATGGGGCATCGTCGGAGCACGAAATGCATTACATAGTTGTCCCTTATACACTTCCTTCAGAGTCAGTTTAAAGTCAAATAATCAATAAACCTGCTCATAGTTAAGTGGACAGTGCTACAAGTCTTGATTATAACGTGACATATACCAATCAGTGTTGCATACATTACTTCATGGAAACAATAATACGACATCAATGTGTTAATATAAATACAATATTGGTCAATACAATCAGTATCTTGAAACATAGTTGATAATTGTTGTGAGTAAACCTTAGAATGTAGTGTGTTGATCAGGATATTTTATATCAATGTGTATAATTGTAGCATTACGATTCCAAAGCATGGAATCAGTAAGTACTATTTAAGCATATATTTTACAATTATGAATGTAAATGAGTGGAGGACACATCCTTACCCTTCCCTGCTTCCAGTGGATCACACACGCACACGCACACTCGCATTTCCTAATTGTGGGTACGCGCAGGCGCACATGCATATCCGTATTCTGTTTATATATGTTTACTGGGTCTGTGTGGTTACGTGTTTTGTGTTAGTTGTGACTATTCCGGTAACATATGTCTGATCCGGTTGACGGACGTGTGCAGAATGCACTTACAACTTTATACATGTAACAGTCTTTGCAGCATGGACGCATTACGTACACGTTCACATCTATATGTTCCATAGTCGTAATTCAAACGTGACTGCATTCACGTTTGCCAGTTACTGTGACCACTACACGTTAGCTGTTCGGTGTCATTAATATGCATACCCATGGTACTTAAGTACATTTACATATCCCCCCCACACTCACGCACTTCACAGGCATCCATTCTCCTGCTGGGAAAGGTGCGGTACTGCATGTTAAACATTCCTTATTCCCCCTCGCTCATGGCCCAGGATGCATATGTCGTGACCGCAGGGATGTTCAGATGACAGGTGCTTATATCCCCTACGCATACAGGCCTTCGATTGTCAGGGTGTTGCTGTGGTGCTTTGGGTTTGGTCTTGTCCGCCCAGTGTACGGAACTGCCCTGACCATGTACGAATGTTAGATGAGTCACATGGGCACGTTTTGTCCGTGTCTATGGTACCATGTCACCCCCCCCCAATTATTCATAACCGTAGCGCGATTGGCCGGTGTACCCATTGTAGATCTTGTTATAATAATTGCACACGGTCTGGTCGAACGGACCTATTTCCATTACTAACCCTCGGGATGTATGACCTGTGTCGCAATATTACATGGGTTTACCATTGCGTGACGGCTTTCACTGAGCCACAGACATGTCCGTTGCTTGGTTTGGGCCGGTTCTGCTGTGCTACACACATTTAACATGGCGGAACAGGTTGAACAGCTCAGCCACGGGGACATCGGGTTCTCCGTCGCTGTTTAGTATTGAATCGCTATGTGGAGTTTGTTTCACAAAGCGAGACAATGTCGACATTGGTAACGGACATCTCGCGCAGTAAATGCGCACCGCCGCTGGTGACGATGTCTGCGTTTGGGCAGCGGACAGGCATTATGCTGTGCCATTATGTCTGGGAATATATGGTTTCTTGCCATAGATGATATGCCATACTAGCAATGACCCGCGTCTGGGTGTGGGTACTGCTGTATTACCCACGGGAAGAGTGGCCTTAGGTTAAGTGGTGCCCTAGGCAGGGTGTGCCACCGCAACATCACCCGCTACCCCCCTCCTGGTCTACCTACACCAAACAAAGTCTGGAAAGGTGCCCCGAGTAGAGCAACGCCCTAGACGGCTGCCTACTTGGCCTATGCCTAAGGCCGGCTATGTGTGTGGTCCCTCGGGCATCGGACTCGGGAACGCGCCACGTCTGCCGTGGGTATGTCCAGCATTACCCACATCCAGCCGTGGTGTATTGCCATGATGTTCCATGTGTACAGTGGTGCCGGTTACCATACATATGCCTTTCTCAAAAGCCGATTTCACACATCTGAACACTACTGTGGTCTCCTTTAAGGCCCCTGAGCCAGTGGTGAACATCACTCAAACCGCTGAATCACGTACGTATGCCTTCCACCAGCACCTACAGGACTGCATGGATCAGGCAATCCCATACAAAACTGAGACTCTTTGTACCACAGACAAGCATGCAGTCTGGTGGACCCCAGCCATGAACTAGCTCTACAACGACAGGAGGTAGATACTACAAGTTAAAGCGGAATACTTTTAAGGTAACACACCCTTGCTCATTATATGTGAAGAACTACAAGCTGTCATGAAATCATCCAGGGGAAATTCAACAGAGAAATTAACAGGGACTCAACAGACATTCATAAGTCGTTCTTTAGCTATGTTGGACACCTGGGAGGACACTCCCAGATATGCTCAAACCGGGTTCACAATGATGTGAAGATGACTGAACCTACACACATTGCCAGCATACTGGCTGACATGTTCAGTGCTAACATTTCCCCCCCTCCCCCCCACATGGAGAGTTATCTATACCTGAGACTTGTAGATCCTGGAACATCTGTAACGCACAGGTAGGAAATGCTGTCTCCAAGGCAGTCAACACAGCATCCATGGGACCACATGGTGTCCCAGCTGTGTACTCCATGAACTCTAGTGGGAATTAAACCCACACTTAGGACAGCTGTTTAATCTTAGCCTCACCTCAGGATACGTACCCGAGTAGTAGCACAAGGCGACTGTAGTCACACTTCACATAGATGGTGCCTCCACTGACCCTGGTTATTACCATCCCATTAGCTTGACAAGCCTTATCTGCAAAGCCATGGAGAGGGATCATACTGGAACTCATAGATAAACACATAGGGGACTCGCATACTTTGGATACAACCCAGTTTAGCTTGGTCAAAGTCAGATCATGCCTTTTACACGTGTTTGACTTTGTAGGATCAGTCACCAAGGCCATTGATGAGGGTAAAGCAGTCCATACAGCCTACCTCAACCTGGCAAAGGCCTTCGACACAATACCCCCCTCGGGTATCAGTGATAAACCCGTCATCTTGAACGTATATCCATACATCGCCATATGGGTTGCAAACTGGCTAAGTCACAGAACACACATGGCCATAGTTGCTGGCGCCATGTCATACTCACAGCCAGTCACAAGCGGTGTCCCATGGGGCTCAATCCTGGGTCCACTATTTTTCAGCATCTACGTTTCCAAAGTACAAGCAAACACAGGGGGGTTATGGGTGACAATGTTTGCAGATGACTGCAAACTGGGTGCCATAGTCAGACACACATCTGACACAGATATCCTTCAGGAGTGCCTCACAGATGTGGATAAGTGGTACCAGAGACATGGCCTACAGCTAAATGCCAGGAAATGCATAGGCATACCCTTCGGGAAGAACAAGGTTACCCCTAGCTACCATATAGGTGGCAATCCACTGAGCACAGAGGGAGTTACCAGGGATCTGGGGACCCGGGTTGTTGTTAACCATTCGTTAGACACACACGTTGCTAACATAGTTAGGTAGACCTTCCACATTGCCCACATCATCATGAAGGGATTCACATCTAGATCAGGGGAGGTCATTGTCCCCTTGTACTCATCACTCATTAGACCTATGATTGGGTACAATGCCAGGTACAGAATGTATCTGACCCGACACCTGCAGCAGCTGGAAAGGCACCAACAGTTCATCGACAAACAGATGCAGGGTCTCAGGAATATGTGTTATACTGACCAACTGAAAGAATTCCAGATGTATACAGTTGCATACCACTTGCCCAGAGGTGACCTGTGCCTGGCATACAAGGCCATGTCGAACCCTGATCTGATGAGTATGCTTCACCTAAAGAAGTTAGATCCCTCAGAACCACAAGGGCAGGTGACGTACACCTTGACACTGTCATTAATGGAACGTGTTGGTGGGACAGATCCATCACCCAGACACTCACTATGCTGTGGAACAACATCCCAGTACATGTGAGGGCAGGCACCTCGCTGGCCTTCTGTTAGTATTTTGACATGGATGTCTGAATTGATTTATTTAAGTAACCTTCTAAATGAATATTTACATTACCACATTGTGAATCTTTACATTTCGTTGGTCTATTTTACATTAGTCATAATCATACGGTTTATCTGTGTATATTATGGTTCATTTATATTACTAGGTGTCTGCAGTTCTTTTAATATATTGGCACAATCCGTAGAACATATATATGTAGCTTACACAGTCAGACATTTGGAAAACATTATGTTGGTTCATCTTTCATATGTATACATATATTTCTATTTCTCTATGAAGAATGTACCTTTCGAAGCAACGTCTGATGTTCTCACTGTGTGGAATCTGTAACCCAGGTAAAGTTTGTTTGCTTGTTTGCCTTTAAGGCATGTAATTAATACCTAGCACATCTAATTTACTGACCAATTAAGGGTTTTACATGTAGTAGGTTGGACTGCATTGTATGTATTCTGAATAAGTCTGCTTATGAAGCAGACGAGAAGAGCTTCAATAAACTATGGTGAGTGCATTTAATTCCTGGTGTGCTCTGAGTGGTCACTGACGGTGTCTACAGTACCTCATCTTTGCTTTGGACTTCATCGGCTGGTTGTCTGTGTTTGTTGTATGGGGAATGTCAAGTGTAGTCCCTATGTGTATTACTTGTGTAATGCCTTACTACAGCAGTGTAATTCCACCGGGTTTGCAGTTATGGGTGCCATCTTAGTCATACGCTTGTCCATCCATGTGAATTGCCTACTGGACACTGGTATACGGCTGTACACATTTCACACCTGCATTATGCAGTCTCCGTTAGATGGTTTGCATTATTAGCGGAGAGTACGGCAGGTGCTACGCACACATCCCTCCCACGGGGCGGGACAAAGGATTGCCTGCGAAACAACACCGAGGCCAGATTCTACATACCCAGACTCCCTTGACTGCAACAGTCGACAGTACCCATTACACATCCTTCATGTGTGCGGGACTGTGATGTGGACGCAGTTCTATGGACCCGGCACCCTGGGTATTTCTGTGCATGTGTGCTGCATTTCATGGACAGCTATCATCAACATTGAACACGCTTGCGGTGCATATGTGTACCTGTGACGTGGTGACGACAATGAGATCACGTGAGTAATGCAGGAAGCTAGCAGGCATTCCATGAATGGAATTTTTGGGTCCTACAATGGACACCGATGTGCATATGTCAAGTTAGATGTTGTTGGACTGTGTCCACCTGCCCAGTGCTTTTCACTGCTGGTGTATGTTCCCCAATCGCGGATGTCTGTTTCACTACCCATTCTACATGGTGCTACATAACCAGGTGATTTAGTACTGTGAACAAATGACATACATCCAAAGATGCTGGTTAGCAACTGCTTCATATACACCTCAGACATCCCAATGGGACATATCCGTCACCGTATTTCCAATATAACACCACCGGAACATGTTGATTACCTATGTTTTCATTTAACCATGTTGTCTTCATAGGTGGGAATGCCATAGTTTACATATCCTACTTGACGTTGTGTGTGCCATTAGTATGTGTTCCACAGGTCGCACATCTGTTCCGCTGTATGGTAGCGGGTGCTCCTCATTCTGTTGCTGGCAGATTGAGTGCTGTGTACGCCGGTGTTGGCACGACGGTCTGGCTTTGTATGTGGAATGTCAACTGTAGTCCCTATGTGTATTTCCTGTGTTATGCCTTACCGCGGCTGTGTAATTTACCCGGGTTTGCAGTTGTGGGTGCCATCTTGGCCATACGGTTGTCCATCCATGACAATTGCCTACTGGACACTAGTATAGGGCTGTACACATTTCACACCTGCATTTAGCATTCTCCAGTGGATGGTTTGCATTATTAGCGGAGAGTAAGGCAGGTTCTACGCACACATCCCTCCCACGGGCGGACAAAGGATTGCCTGCGAAACAACACCGAGCCCAGAGTCTACATACCCAGAATCCCTTGACTGCAACAATCGACAGTACCCATTACACATCCTTCATGTGCGGGACTGTGATGTGGACGCAGTTCTATGGACCCGTACCCTGGGTATTTCTGTGCATCTGTGCTGCATTACATGGACAGCTATCAGCAACATTAAACACGCTTGCGGTGCATATGTGTACCTGTGACGACAATGAGTTCAGGTACGCATTGAAATAAGACATCATTCTGTTCTTTCAACAATTTTTGGGTCCTACAATGGACACCACTGTGCATATGTAAAGTGTAGAGCTTGTCGGACTGTGTCCTTGTGAGCAGTGGGTTTCACTGATGCTGTGTGTTCAGCAATCGCGGATGTCTGCTTGACTACCCATACTGTGTAGTGCTACAGGAACCATGTCTTCCGACACCAGAACCCAATGGTGTGCATCCAATGTTGCAGGTTAACAACTACTTTCATACCCAGGGGTCACAATTGGGAGGTATTGCCACTTTATTATCGGAACAACACCTCCAGACTGTGTACATCACGGGAACTTTAGGCCAGTCTTACCAGCCATTTGCAATTGTAATTAGCACACACGTGTCAATACATGTATGATAAGACATATTGTCATGCAGAAGTTAATCTATGTTATTTGGACATTGGCTTCTGCTATTGGCATCCGTTGCTGTGAGTGTTGCCAGTTACCATAAACATTGCTTGCTCAGAGGCAGACTACACAATTCTGCACACTACTGTGGTCTCCTTTAAGGACCCTGAGCCAGTGGTCGACAGTACTGCAGCCACTGCATCAATCACATTTGCCATCTACCAGTACCTACAGGACTGCATGAACCAGGCATTCACTTACCCAACTGTGGTTCATTGTACCAATGCCAAGCATCCAGTGTGGTGTACCCCAGCCATACACAGGATGTACAACACGAGGAGGTGGCTACTACAAGGTGGAGCAGACACCTTGTGAGGTATGACACCCTTGGTCATCATATGTGTAGAGTTACACACTGTCGTGCCATGGTCCAGGGCACATTCCACAGATATACCTACATGGACCTGGCTGACAATCATACCACCTTCAGTTGCTATGCTCAACACCTGGGAGGTCACTCCCACATATGCTCTGACTGGGTTCACAAAGAGGTGGAGTTTACTCAACATACACACATTGCCAACATACAGGCTGACAAGCCCAGTAAGGACATCTCCACACCCTCCCCCACACATGAGGAGATGTCTGTACCAGCGGTTTGTGGTCACCAAATGTTCTGTGACACACAGGTGGGACATGCTCTCTCCAGGGTAGTGGACATAGCATCCATGAGACCAGCTGGTGACCCCACTGTGTACTCCACTATCTCACTGAGGAATTAGACCCACAGTTAGGACAGCTATTTCTTTGTAGCCTCACCTCAGGTAAGGTACCCAGGTTGTGTCGCATGGCAACTGTAGTCCCACGTCACGGGGCCAATGCCTCCACTGTGCCTGGTTATTACTGTCCCATTACCATGAGGAGACCTATCTGCAAAGACATGGGGAGGGATCATACTGCGGCTCGTATATGACTGCATAGGGGACATACATACTTTGCATCCAACACGGTTTGTCTTGTTCAGGGGCGGTTCATGCCTTTAAAGCATGGTTGACATTTTCAGGACAGTCACCGAGGCCATTGATGGGGGTGTTGCAGTGCATACAGCCTGCCTCGACCTGGCAAAGGCCTTCATCACATTACCCCCCTCAGGTATCGTTGATAAACCCATTGGCTGGGATGTGAACACGTACATCACAGAATGTGTTGTAAACTGTCTATGTGACACAACCCACACAGTCATAGTTGCTGGCAGCATGTCAGACCTACTGCCTGTCGCAAGTGGTGTCCCATGGGGCCCTTCCGTGGGTCCACTCCTGTCATACATCTACATTTCCACGGTACAGGCACACACAGGGGTTTTATGGGCAACATTGTTTGTAGATGACTGCAAAACAGGTGCCATAGTGGGACGGACATCTGACACAGATATCCTTCACAGGGGCCTCCCAGATATGCATATCTGCTGTCAGGGACATGTCCCACAGCTAAATGCTAAGTAATGCAACATCATACCTGTGGAGAACTACTAGGTCACCCCTGTCCAGCATATAGGTGGCTGTCCACTCAGCACAGGGGTGATTACCAGGGATCAGGGGACAGAGTTTGTCGGTCACCATTCATTCAACACACACGTTGCTATCGTGGTTGTGTGGGACTTCTACATTGCCCACCTGTTTGTGCAGGGATTCACATCTACATCAGGCTAGGTCATTGTCTCCTTGTACCCATTACGTGTTACACCTATGATTTACTACATTGCCCCATTCAGACTGTATCTGACCATACACCTACAGCAGCTGGGAAGCCCTCATAGGTTAATTGTCGTACAGATGCAGGAGGACATCATTTTGTGTAATGCTGCCCCACTTGTAGGACCCCTGCCACATTACATCACATACCTGCTGTTTAGTGTTGACCTGTGCCTGACATACGAGGCCATGTCAACCCATATGTCATGTGTATGCTTCACCTACTGTATCTGCATCCCCCAGAACCACTAGGGCAGGTGACATGTACCTTGTCACGGTCATTAATGGGATGTGTTTGAGTGACACATATATCACCCAGACACTCATAATGCTGTGGATCTACATCACAGTACATGTGAGACAGAGATCCTTCCTAGCCTTGTTCGCGGGTATGTTGTCCATTGGATGGAGAATTGCAGGTATATGCCAGGGATTACATCATTATCACTGCTTGTTGGAGGTACAGCAAACTCATGAGTATTTTATCTGAAGCACAGAAGGTTGGCAAAGTCATCCTAACTATGGTGTAGTGTTATGGCTGAACCTGGGACGATGGCCTACCTTGTACCTATGGTCATATGAACCTATATTCATAGTTTGTCACATTTACAATTGTCTATCCCCTATACTCTTTCTCCAGTGTATATTTCTGTGGCACATGATTGTCCTCTGTATTACATGCAGGTATGCTGTGTACAGTGCACATACGTCACAGTTGATGACAGTGTATCTGTGTCCCTAACACTGTGATACTGAGGACTACCACACATCCTTCACAACATTACATGCATATGTCCATTCTATTCTTCTTTGGCCTATGGGGGGGTGTTAAGGCAAACATTACACAAGTCCCTGTTTGTGCATGCTTCATGTTGGTGTTTGACCAGGCTCCGTTGCAGTCGTGTGTTGGACAGTAGTGTTTCTGTGTGTTTGCCATGTGTTTTTATTGCTGGTACATCTGTGGGAGTTGTGGTTGGCACATGTTCCTCTTTGCAGGGACACCCATCCTGGGGTTTGTGTCATGCATCTGCACTTGGCACCTGCCATATGTCCTGTACTATTCCCACAGTCATGTATGCCTTCATGCACTACTACTGCATGTTACTGGCTGTTTGTATGTGGTACACATGGACATTGTGATGGTTGGCTTGACCTATTCCCATGCTAGAACATACACATCTGTCAATTAAGTTGTTTAAATCAAACTGTAACACTCATTCGTATTTTCAAAATGACAGTCAATAACACAGGAAGCTGAGATTAATAACGTTTTACTACTGTGCAGCAGGAGGCAAAGAACTATGCAGTAAAAGTGTAGACATTTGTTGTACTCTATACATGTTACATCTGTATGAGCATTGTGTATACTATCATCTTTTGCACACATTAATGATGTGGTCAGTCACAAGGCATTTACATCGCTAGAGTCCACAACGTTGTATTCCTACAACAGTGCTCAGGTAATGCTTATTAAATGTTTTCCCATGAGGATAGCACAACCTTGCGAGCCACATATTCAATTAGACTGTACTTCGCAAATTCTGCTCTGTCACGGTTCCAACACTGTTCAGATCCGGTCCTCACTCCATTTCCTACTAGGTTCCTTTGTCTCTCTGCTGAGCAGCTGTACTCTGTGTTACAGCTCACAAGCCTATCCTCCTCAGTGGAAGGATGACAGATATACCTGTACATACATGTATTATTCTCTAACCGAGCAGATGACTAATGCTGAATGACATACACCTGCTGCACTGGTTACTGCTAGGGTCAGGGTTCAATCACACTGCAGCTACACTACAGGCAATTACATGCATGATAAGCTCTACTGCCATATTGTAAGATAGAATAATATGCATTATACACTATTTGCTTCTAAAGTTGCACGTCATATATATGTTTAAATATGTATTTTGCTAACATTCTCCCTCCTTTGATTGCTTCTATTCTATCCAGAAACATATACAACATTATTTCATTCCTTAGCCTCTTCCTCTCTGGAACGTTTAACTAGGCAAGTAATTTGTTGTACATTTCAAGAAGGATTGCATTTTCTATTGACAAATACCACTACAGGTCTTGATACATAGTCTCGGGTACAGATATGTCGCCAGAGTCCCTGACTAATACTTACATGCAAAGTATCCCGCAATAGACACATGCTCCCAATATGAGCAGAACAACACAAATGGCAATCATGATATTCAGTATGACTGACCCCATCCACCAAATGGTTTGTGGAAATGGTTCGTCAGTGGGTTTGGGCCTGGTTCCACCATGGATGACACCTGCTGTATTACCTCTAGGTGGGCGTTGATTTTGGTCTTTTCATGTGGTAGTTGGACACAGCAATCTTCTTTAATAAGCGCCGACGCATTCAATTCTCGGCGCCACGGTGCAGTCGTGCGCTATTACATTTTGTGACACAACAGTTCTCATTGCATCCAGTTCATCAGTCACAAGTTCAAGAGCGGAAAGTCACATTCATCATCCCTCCGACAGGTTTTGATAACTTCCTCTGTTCCCTGATTGATTTCACTACTCCACAAGCTGGGAGTGTTCCAGCCCAGGTTATGACGCTGTCACACAAGTCCATATGAATCGGTATTCCTTTATCTCTTGCAGAAGACTGGAATGTCAGAACAGCTTCCATTTCACCCACTGGATTACTAGGTTTCTCGACTGTGTTCCCAGTTCTTCGAGCTATATGTGTTATAGTTCGTTTCGCACCCAGAGGCAATTGTGCAGTATGTCATGTGACTGGAGCCAGATAACCCAAATAATAACTGCCGGACCAATTCCCAGGTAACCATTGATATGCTTTTTTCCCACAAACAACATAACAATATTCTACTTTACTACTGATGCGGGTTACCTCTGCATGTAACATATTCCTGTCTCTAACAGAGGACTGTTTATACAATTCAGGATGTTTCTGCACATCCTTCCACATTGTTCTCATGATGTTTCAATACAAATAATGAATGGTGCTACAAGTAGTACTGTGATCTTTGGCTGTTATATGACATTCGTAAGACACAGTTATGTTACAAATACTCCCACAAACTGAAACTGTATCATGTTTATGATAACATACAATTCCTTTTTGTGTAACAGGTAAGTACAGTGCCACGTTGTCCTGTGATCTCACAGAACCTGTATCAAAGTGTAAATATTCACAAGTCTCAATCTATCCCCAAGGGGACAACATGCATCGGAAGTCCTCCATATGATGTACGTATGGCAGTACAAACACAGCAATTTAAAGTGTTCATAGTCTGTATATGCACACACGTCATGCCTAGGTATTTGTTGAAGTGTGGAAGACACTCTGTGGCCAGTTCATCACATATCAGTATTTGTATCCATGTAGTTATGTGCAGGTAAGGTCCCAGCAAATGTAAAGTAAACACAAACATGGTTAATAGGTGTATAATCATTAGGACAGCAAACAAAAATGTCTTTGGGGTTGCTTTGTATTGTTATACAGTCTTGCCCGGGTGATTCAGGCTCTATGGTATATCAGCTACAAGATGTCAATCAGACTTGATATCCTTTACCGGTTTGAAAAATGTGAGGTGGACCCAGGACGACCTCTCTGCAAACTTTACTGCAGTAGGCGTTGCCAACAGGAGCTGGTACAGACCTTCACACTTTCCACTTGCCAATAATGTTCTTTGGATAACAATGACATACACACAGGATACTGGTGTCAGCTATGCGTCCGTCTTCGTTTGCTCTTTATCTGTAAAAGACTTTAACTGAAGAACAGTGTTATTGGTTAACAATCCTCTCATGTCACCTGCTAATGAGCCATCGACCTCCGGCTCTGCAGGCATGACAGCTTTCCACTCTGGCACATGATATGCCATTCCACATACTACTTCGAAGTGCGTGCAGCACTTTACATTTGGAACTGTTGTCATGCTCAGCAATGCTAGAGGTAGACAGCACATGTAACTCGTCTGGATGTCACCCACCAACCTCCTCTACTTATTTCTTGGGATCCCATTGTACGGCGCCAGCAGTCATGCTGACTGTGGGTTGTACATGCAATTTACATTCATGGAAATACAAAATAATCCCCCAGGTTGCCTGATTGTCTGGTTCACTACATGTGTTCTATTGTCACTGTAGCTTCTTTACAGCATGCCAGATCTAGGGATACTTTATTTTACTGGCACCTTTGCCACTGCTGCTGCATCTGGATTCATGGTTGGAAATGCTTCTACCCATTATGATTATATATATGTGTAATCACTAAACAGTATTTGTTCCCTTCACATTTATTCAGATGTATGAACTCCATACAAATAGTATGGAACAGTTATGGTGGTGTAGGTAAACTCACTCCCTTCAGTTTAAATGCTCCCTGTGCATGATATCTACTGCAAATGTGACACGCTGCTCATGATGTTTGTATGTGGTTCGTAATTCCGTATGTTAGGGGTTATCTGTTAACCAAATGTACCATCCCCCCTGTTGAGACATGTCTCTACCCATGGCTCCACAAAGCCGCATATCTGAATACATTAGACGTTAATATTGGCTTTATCACTGTGGATATGTGCAGTCCGTGTTCAGGGATTGCTCCTCGTCATACCCACGTCGGCTTTTCTGCTTTCGTAGTTGATGTTTGCATTGTTTGTAAAATTTCTACATCTAAACTGTCTGAGGTTTGTCATTCCTCATTCACACAAACACTTTCCAACTGTGAGGCTGCTTGTTTTGCAGATGCATGAGCTCATGCCTTACCTTTCCTACTGTTATCCTGTTGCTTTCTATGACCTGCACATTTACAATTACCTACTTTAGTGGGTAACTGAATGGAGTCTAATGCATTCAAGATCAATTGCGCATGATTAATCGGTTTACCGGTGGATGTTATCATTCCCCTATTCTTCCACTGCTGCTCATAAACATGCACTGTACAGACAACATACTGACTATCGGGACATATGTCCACACATCAGTTTTCCGCTACAGTACAAGCACGTGTTAAAGCTATCTATTCTGCTGCTTGAGCAGACACGTTATGCTGCAGGGTTTGGCCGTCTACAATCTCATTATCAATAACTACTGCATACCCTACTTGATTCGTTCCTGTTGGACTCTGTCTACATGATCCGTACACATTAATTGTCACCTCTGCATCATCTAAGGGTATATCAGTGATATCATGTCTGTGTGTAGTTATTTAATCCATTTCGTATAGGCAACTGTGTGGTGTGCCATACACAGGTGTCGGACGTGACGTTGATAGGTTTCATGTTGTACAACGTTCAATCACCATATGAGGTTGACTCAGTGGTATGGTCAAACAAGACAAATGTCTAGCATGGGTCAGGAATGCTATCTTCCCTTGCAGCACACTGATCGCAACTGCATGAGACATTCTCACAGTGAGAGGGTGGTCTAGTAACATTAAGGCCGGGGCCTGTACTGCCATGGGTGCTACAACAACTGCCTGTACACAATGTGGCACTGACCATGCCACAGTGTCCAACTGCAATGAGTAGTGAGTTATGTAGCGTTGCTTACTTCCATGCTGTTGCATCAAGACTGACGTCATATATCTCCGCTTACAATCTACAGTCTGACAACATGTGTTATGATTATTCAGGAGACCTACTACAGATGTTGAAGCTATCAATCGTTCTAGTCTGCAGAAAGCTGTTTCTGCTACTGTAATCCAGTGTAGTATGTGTTGTGCTGCCATAGGTGTATTAAAGATTAAGGCAGACAATACAGCGGATTCCAAAGCATTGTTTGGTAACCAGCTTTGACAAATGTTAGTCGGCCCAGACAGGACTTCATTCCCTTCTTGTTAGTTGGCTTGTGTGCTTATGAAATTGCTACCGTCCTATCGTAATGTGATGTTCTACCCTACTTGGATACCACATATCCCAGGTACTTGACCTGTATTCTCTGTAGTTGCAATTTATGCTTGCTTACTTTATGTCCCTGTTCTGCTGAATATCTGAATAATGCTATTGTATCTTCCATACATTGCTGCTGGGTAGGGGCCGCAAGCAGAATATCATCCACATAAAGTAGAACTTGACTGGCCCCGGTGGAGTTAACACCGGAATGTAGCTAGCCATCTCCTGTGGGAATATCATTGTACTTTCACAGTATCCCCGCGATAGCGGTATGGCTGTATCTGTTACCCTGAATGTACATACAAAGCAATACGGACTATCTGGATGTATAGGTATTGCAAAGGAAGCATAGCTTATATGTACCACGGTAAGATACTTCTGTGGCGTGTTCATAGCATTGAATATAGTGTGTGGGTCTGGCACCATCGCTACCCTAAGTATTATTACATGATTTACAGCTTGTACATACTGTACCATCCGCCATTCCACCTTTGTTTTCCGATCAGAAGATACAGGGGTATTGCATGGTGAATAGCGATTACTTTGTAGATGGGGAATTCCCTCTGTGACTTTACAGATATCTTCTGGTGTCCACGGTCTATACACTATGGGGGTTGGGTCCTGGCCTTCCTGTCCTGCATGAGGGTTCGGTACTTCAATTAATTGACAGATATCCTCACTCTGTTCTAGTGACTGTCTTCTTACTCGGGTGTCCCTAGGTATGTTACAAGTTCGGGATGTGGTTTCAATAGCTTCTGTTACATTTGGTCGTTGTGCTACCTCTGTTGCCACAGGATAACGTGGGGGGACTAGCCTGCCCTCCCGCTTCATATCCTGGATGTGGTATCGGAGGTGGTAGGGTGTTGTGGGGGGGGGGCTATCGGTACTACTGTATTATGATCTTCTCTGTGTACGTATGATGCTTTGACATTTGTAGTGTTCTGTTCCCTTCAGTTCACTACCTCAATCCACCTATGTGCATGACGGATACCTAATTGTCGCTGTTTTGTCGCCTGCACATCTTAGGGCTGCCACCTTTTCAAATGCACAATGTGGGACATTAGTGTTTGGAACGCGTAATTTTCCAGGAGAAAGCATACCCACGGCCAGTACATAGGACAGGATTTCACTTTTTGCCAGTAGAGCGACCAATTGTTGTAGCATTTCAGTTGCTTATTCTGTTTATTATGATATTTTGTTGTTCCAGATACAAAATTACTGTTTTATGCTACCATTTTGAAATATATCTGGGAAATGTTTGTCCTGAGATATCAGGACATTTGCCATTTGTTCGGTTTGTTTGCAGGACACAACTGGCCAAAGAGGGACTGTCCCTCTCAGGGTGGAACAGGTGTTTACCGTAGAACATGTGCATCACATTTTCAGGGATTACAATGTTTCAGTAATGATATTTTGTGTAATATACCATCAATGTCATATTTATTACCCCATTTTGCTGGATAACTCACATTATGTGCTCTCTGCGATTGCATATACTTCACGTCACCTGTCAAACGCGGATCACATGATCTGTTTCTTCAATAATCTCCCATATCCTCTACACGACTGCTACGTACCCTTCTCTCATACCACGTGGTGTCTCCTTCCCTGTATCCACTGTAGTGTCTACAATGACTATTTACTCTGCTGTGTGTTCCCCTGACCTATGTTCAGATTTAACAGTATTTGGATAGGTCTTCGACCCGCTATCACAACTGTTAACAGAAACACAATGTAGTCTGGTCCCTGATCTACAATAGAGACAAAGAGGCAAACACTCCTTACCTGAGCCTCCTGTTTAAGGCTGCACAATTTCTTCTTGGGATCCAGTTTTCCGCTTTTCAGCCACAGATCAGACAGTAAACAGCCTCTTTACACACAACAATTCAGTCGGAGGTCTTTTCATTCAAGAAGAACCATTTAGGCAAATTCTCCAGTAGATGTCTAACCAGCCATGCACTCTGACCTGTAGCTTACCAAGGAATTCGGATTACAAGGATCACAATGTCAAATAAGTTGTTAAAACCAGACTGTAGTTATCAGTAGGCTTTTCTAAGTGACAGTCAATAACACAGGAGGCTCGGGTTCAGAAAGTTTTAGTAGTGTACACAGGCAGGCTAAATCATATACAGTCCAAGTATGAGAGTTTTGTCTGACTCTATACAGTAAGCAGTTTCTTTATATAGTGTTTACAATCAGCTTTTGCCCACCTTACTGACGTGGTCGGTCACAGGGCATTTCCATCACTATGGTCCACAATAGTCTATACATACGTGGGTGCTGGGGTCGTGCTTTTAAAATGTTTTCCCATGAGAATAACACAGCCTTGCAAGGCACCTTGTCAAATACACTGTCCTTCTGTGATTGTAACTGTTTCAAGGACCCTAGACTGTTCCGATACAGTACTCAGTTAATTTCTTAATACGTTGCTTTGTCTCTCTGGTAAGGAGTTGTACTGTTATCTTCGATTGAGCTCACAAGGCCATCCTCCTCAGAGGAAGGGGTGATGTTATGCATGTACATACATTTATTGTTCTGTAACCCAGCAGATAATTAATGCTGACAGACATAAGCCTGCTGTACTGGTTACTGCCAGGATCAGAATTCCATCACACTACAGCTTAGCTTCACCAATTACATGCAGGCTTACTTCTACTGCCATATTGTACGGTACAATTCAATGCATTATATAGTATTTCGAGTCTAAACTGGCACTTCATATGTGTTTCTATATATATTTTTCGAACAACATCCATCCAGCCATATGCATGTTGTTCCGTCCTTTACCTTGACCGTGTGTATTTGGCCATCCGGCAACGCTACTCTCCACATGTGATGTCCCACCTTCCCCTTCTTTGCCTGTAGCACCCTGTTAGAACGTCCTGTTTGATAGGCACGTGTTCCGCTATATGTGATTGACTTCACTGCATAGCTAAACATCGATGCGGTGGTTCTATGACCCGACCTGTCCACATGTGTACAGTTATGTGCACCGTGTCGTATGCAAACCTATATGGTTTCGACGGGTACATACCACATGCGGGATGTACACATTCTGCAGACACATTCACATGCAGCCATTTACATATCTGTACCTGAGGTGGGTTGGTGACATGTGGGTAATGATTTGCCGCGTGGCATTGCCTAACACAAACATCTTACCACATTTCAGGTATGCACATTGTGTGTGGGTGTATAGCTGCACACGGATGCTAGCAGGTTAGGGTGCACAGGTGTACATGGGTGGGACTGACATGTACAATGAGGCTATTGTGTATTACATCTGAATGCATGGGTTCTGCTTCTGGATATTACACTTCAACATACGCCATCCAGTGTATGCGACAGAGACGTTGCTGGGTGTGGGATATGTTGCTATGCACATGTTTGCCTGTGTTTAAGGTATCTTGATTCCTTACTGTTGTTATGTCGACACAGCTACCCGGCTATGTACTCTCACAACTGCTTGTGACCATTATGGTTGGCACCTTTTCCAATGCCCATAGTGGGGCATGTTATGTGGAAACTTCGGAATTTGCAGGACTACACATACCCACGGCAAGTGCAGTTGACAGAACTTCACTTGTTTGCCATACTATAAGCTTATTCTGTAAGCATTTAGGTTCCTTATTCATTGTCTTCTGCCATGTATGTGTTTCATATACAAATTATGTTTTATACTACTATTACATGTATATTGCGGGAATATTTCTGGCAGGGGATCTGAGGTCATTTTCCATTTTCCCGATTGTTGCAGGGACACAACTGTCCAATCAGGGACTGTCCATGGCACATTGGGACAGCTGGTAACCCTGGTGACCATGCCCATGTCGCTACTGGGGTTGCCACCTTTTCCAGTTTCCAAGCTGGGATATTTACGGGACTCACATCTGACTTTACAGGCCGACACGTACACACGGTCACTATATAGCATAGGACTTCACTTGTTTGCCTAACTAAAAGCTTATTGTTGTGGCAGTTTGCTTGCTTATTCTGTTTCTTGTGACATTTAGGTATTTCAGTTACAGAAATAACCAATTCATGCTACCATTACATTACATACGGGATATCATTATGTCCTACAATCTTAGCACATTTGCCATTTTTAATACGTTTTTTCGGGACACAACTGCCCATAGAGAGACTGCCCCACCCAGAGTGGAATAGGTGGTGACCTTAGTCGCTGCTCTTATGTCGGTGCGGCGCGCTGACATGCTGCTGTACACCTTCTCTGAGTGTAACCACTGATGGTGCATTGCGGGACAAACGCGGTCTTATGCGTATCCTTTGCTCCTTGGATGGGTACACTTAAGCCTTCGTGGCTTGTATTTGCTTCTCTGTTTATTTGGGACGGGTACTATGCTGCATACTCTACGTGCGTTTCATTCTGCACGGGACCTGGCTGCTGCCATTACTATTATGGGCGGACCGTGGCTGTCAGCACATTAGGTTGCTCACCTCATGCCGGCTTAGACACGCCTCCAGATGCATCCTACCTGGGCTCGCTCACGTACACTACGCACGTGTCTGTGGTTGCGGTGCACTCTCATTAGTATGCATATGGCGCTACTGCGCCGGTTATTCACTGCACCGCCGGTGCAGACCTTACGCCGGCCTTGCGCCGAGCTTCATGAATCCCGGGGGTTGTCTTTATATGAATCATTTATTTTGATCAAAGCATATTTTTTCTCATCTTTACTTTTCACATTCCCAGGTTTGTTGCATATACCTTCACATATCTCCCTAAACATATTTGCTAAAAAGTATGCCATTTAAGAAATCTCTTTTGCCTCCAGAGTTTTAATAAAATGTGTGGTATGAAATTTGCATTATTTATTTCTGCACAATTAAATTACATACTTGGCTTTTTACCATATACTTTAGTCCCTTTTTTGGATTAGTTCATGGAACAGTTTTCAGAAAGGATTCTTTCTACTTTTGACATTTTAGCCCTTAAAGCAATTCTAAAATCATCTTACAAAAAGTTTCATCTTTGTCCAAAGACCCCTGAGACACAGATGATACCAAACATGCCATTGCCACCATTTCATTTAATATAAACCATTAATATATTAACCATACATAATCATCTACATGTGCATTCAACATCAGTGCATCAAATAATCAAGAACACATTTTGTTGGCAGAATGGAAATCACTCACCTTTTCCATCCAAAGAATACAACCATCATTAAATCCCACTAGTCACTCTAACCTAACCAAAATTCTCTGAAGAAGAGCATCTCCGCTTACTTCTGAATATCCAAACCTCAAAAGGGAGGGAGGAGAGAAGAGTGGTTCCAAGCTGAACCCCCTTTATTCCACCTTACTAAGACTGCCATGATACCAAATAAACCAAATACCACCCTCTCAACAGAAACAAGGGAATAGAGGAAGGGAGGGGGGTTTGCTGTAAAACTATATAAAAAGTGGCCAAAATACATTCAACCAGACAATATAAAGACTAAACCCCACATACCCTTACCTCACTTCCTGCCCATACACTACACTCAGCATAATAATTAACCCTTCCTTAACCCCTTCCAACCTTGCTTCTTCTTCACCAAAACTGCCTAATTTCTCAAGCTTTTTATTCCCTCTTTCACAAAAACACTTCACAGGTATTTATTGGACAAATAAGTTGGCAATCAAGCCACATTTGAACTAGAAATATTTCTGTTAAAAACTTGCATACAACATTCTTCCATTGTTTGCTACTTCTCCACCCCTCCATTTTCTACACTCAATCTTTTGCAAATAAGGGATGGGAGGGTGGCCTAATGGTTAAGGTGTTTGCCTTACAAACACAAGGTGCAGGGTTTGTGTCTCTTAAGGGATAATTGGCTAGGCTTAAAATTGCTTGCAAGGGCAGTTAGCTTAGAACTAACTTATGAATGCACAATAAAACATCTGTAATATTTTCTTGCATTATTAAAAATAAACTAATTGATTTTTTAAATATTTATAACTAATCATCATGACTATCAAACCTTCTTGTATCATAAAAGCCCTAAGACTGCATTAATTTTGTAATGATGTATAGTGTAGTTAAATATGTAATGCTAAATAATGTATTAAAGATGTAATGTGTAATGTAATAAATATGTAATGGTGCATAATGTATTAAATATGTAATGAAATGTAGTATATTAAATATGCAATGAAGGTTAGCAACTCAAACATCACACCTCAAACAGCACCCACACCTACACAGCACCCCCCCCACATATGCAGAGGTCCTCAACAAAAGCATACCCAAACAAAAGAGACCTCTGAGGCATAAACGCATGGAAACTCCACTGGCCACCACACCACATACCACACATAGTCCACACACCTGTGTCTCACAGCCACTAAGGCCTAAACATAAACACAACATATTAGTCATAGGACACTCTATTTTGAGACACACAGATGTGCCCCTCACCAGGCAGGATAAGGAGAAAGTCATGGTTAGTTGTTTGTCGGGTGCCAGAATCTGCCATATAACCAATGCACTCAAGTCTCTCAACAGATACTGTCATAGTCCATGTCGGAGTGAATGACTTGAGATGTACCTCCCTGGACTATACGAAGAGAGACATGATCAAGCTTGCTGAATATGTGTCCCAGGCAGGTATGTTCCTAGCCTTAAGCAGCATTCTACCATCACCCAGAATGATGCCTCAATACAAACAGAAAATGATTGACTTTAACAACTGGCTTAGTTTCTGGTGTCATTCCAAGGGGATCCAGTACCTGAGAGCCTGGGATGAAATGACTGCCATACCATGATGCTTTGCCAGAGATGGCCTGCATCTGTTTCCCTTGGGCTTCAGGCTCCTGGCAAAAGCTCTTGCCTCCCCCATAGTGCCTTTTTTAAGCAATGCCATTAGGTCAAAACTACCAACATGAAAATTTCATCAAAATGTAAATTAAAGGTCATGCTGCTAAACGCTAGGAGTCTAAACATGAAACTGCACTCATTGCAAGCATTCTTAACCCTGGAAGTAGCTGACATTTTTGTAGTCACAGAAACCTGGTTTGAAGCTGAGGAGAGCACCCCAGCCATACCAGGTTACTCATCCTATCATTCATGCAGACCCCAAACCGTGGGCAGCAAAACAAAAGGAGGTGGCGTTGCAATATATATGAAAGACATACACACCTCTAGGCTGGTCAAACAGTATGATGCACAAGAAACACTCCAGTTGCAGTTAACAATTGGCAAGACCCCTATTCAAACCATGGCTAGCTATAGGCCTCCAACTTTGACTCAAGATCCCCACTCCACCTATCTAGACCTCTTCGAATCTATCAATATTCAATCTTTTACTCTGATTCAGGGCGACTTTAACTATCCAGCCATAGATTGGAAGAAATACTCGTGCCAAAATACAAATGCCCAGAGATTCCTTGATTTCATAGATGGAAATTCCTTGGACCAGTTGGTTGACACACCCACAAGAGGTGAAAATATCTTGGACTTGGTATTAACCAACATAAGTAACCACTGCAACATCCCTACAGTGTCATCATCCCTGGTAAGATCCAACCACAAAGCAGTGACTTTCCAAGTCACTATCTCCCCCGACCCCCTCCCCTCCCCGTAGCTAGGGTCAAACAAAAAAACTTCTCCAAAGCTGATTACAACCTCCTGAGGGAAGGTATAAACAGCTTCACAGCCCCCACCCCCCTCCATAGGAACTGGCACATATGTCCAAATTTACACCAAAGTACTATATGAGCACTTATATATGTAGCTGCATGGAATCAGGAATACCAGACAGGACAAAATCATCCTCCTCAATGAAGAATTAATCTGTCTGGTGGACATCTACAATAAATAAACTCTATAAAAAAAGGAAAAAATTGCTATTCAGGACCAAGAAGGAGCAGGTCCCCTAACTGGAAGCAATATTTCCTTAGCCTGAACAAGCAAATAAGAACACTAGAGAAATCCTCCAAAGCAAACTTCGAATCCAAACTGGCCGTATCTACTAAAGATAATCATAAGGCCTTCTTCACATATGTCTGCAATCTCAAGGGAAGCACCCAGGTCTGCTCAGAACTGGTGGTCAAGGACACCACATACACAAACGCTGTAGATATAGCCACATGGCAGACAGGTTCAGAGAAAACTTCACTCCTCTGCACCTCCATCAGTAAAATAAAACATCCCCAGTACCTGCCCCCCTCCCCTTATCTCTAGGGAACAAGTAATCACTCCCTTCTCAAAGGCAAAAAATGCAGCCTCCATGGGACCCGATAACATCCCAGGCTGCATCCTACATGAACTCAGGCAGGAACATGCAGCACCATTAAGCACCCTATTCAACCAAAGCCTGAGTACCAGCTTCATCTCAGATGAGTGGAGAACAGCAACTGTTATCTCTTTGCACAAAGGTGGAGCATCCACCGATCCAGGAAATTATAGACCCATCAACCTAACTAGCCTGATCTGCAAGGCCATGGAGTGGATTATCATGGACCTCATTAACAAGGACATTGGCAACCTCCAGACACATGATTTCACACACTTTGTTTTTGTCAAGGTGAAGTCATGCCAGATAAATTTGGTCAACTTTTTTGAGACAGTCACCAAGGCCATAGACAAGGGAAAGATGGTGCACACTGCCTACCTTGACCTGGCCAAAGCCTCAAACTGGCTTACTGATAAAACCCACCTAGTCAAAACAGGGGAAGCCACCTAAAGTAGTAGATCCATAACAAGTGGTGTACCCCAGGGATCGGTCTTGGGGCCTCTGCTGTTTGGGATATACTTCTTGGAGGTGCAGGCCAAATCTAGTGGGCTATGGCTGACCAAGTTTGCAGATGACTGCAAGCTGGGTGCTGTCATCAATTCCTCTAGTGATGTGGACATCCTACAAGAGGGTCTCACCCAAACAAATAACTGGTGCCAGAAACATGGCCTCAAACTGAATGCCAAAAAATACATTATCATTCTTTTTGGGGAAAGTGACATCCCCACTGATTATCGTATTGATAATAAGGTTCTAAGCACACAATCAGTCATGAGGGACTTGTGCACACAGGTTGATAGCAAGCTGACTTTTGATCATCATATTGCCTCTGTTGTATGGAAAGCTTTCTACATGGCCTACCTTATTAATAAGGGTATCACATCCAGGGACAAGGTGGTTATAACAACCCTGAATTCTTCCCTTGTAAGATCCATTATTGAGTACAATGGCCCTTTTGGCATGTACCTCACAAAGCACATTACATCAGCTGGAGAGACCACAGAGGTTCTTCACCAGGAGAATCCAGGGGCTCAAACATCTACTCTACACAGATATGCTAAAAGCCCTGTCCCTCTACTCAGTCTCCTACAAACTCCTCAGAGGTGATCTCTGTCTGGCATACAAAGTAATCTCAGACCTTGCCCTGATGGGACTGCTGCATATCTGCAAGTCAAGTTTCACTCGAGTAACCCGCAAGCATGACCTCAACCTGGTCTGTTACATCAATAGGACTTGTTGGTGGGACAGATTTGCATCCCAGAGACTCCCCTTTTGTGAAATAGACTCCCTCTCCACGTAAAGCAAATTACTTCATTAACCCTTTTTAAGCACAACCTGGATAACTGGACAGGGAACTGAAAATACACCCCTGGGATTCCACCTGTGTCCTTGCTGGACAGTGACATAGGGTGCTGACTTGTTTTAACATGGGCTAAATTCTTGGCTAGGCTTGTAAGGGCAAATAGCCTAGTAAATTCCTATGATCCTTTTTTTTTTCTAAAAACTTTTTATTGAATTTTAAATACAGAAAAAGACATTTAAACAATAAGCAATACATATATAATATGATATGGATATGTAGCTAAGCAGTTCTAATACAATTAGGACAAGACAATCGATATGTTAAGCTAGTTATAAGTAGTAAAATGAGAGGAAGAGCAATCTTATGGATATTACAGTTCTAGATTAAATAATTAAACATCAGATGACCAAAGAGAAAAAGGAGAAAGAGGTCAACTTTTATGTATAAAACATAATACAATTGTTATAGGAAAGGTGTAACAAGGAGAACTGATAGTGAACATTTATTTTCTAAAACTCTAAAGTATGACAACTATTTCATTTCTAAAGATATATACATTTAGTGTGAGTGTCCATAATGCTGTCAATATGAAGTGAATCTAAATGAAAACAAAACTTAACTACGTCTATATCCCTATTTTTTTTAAAAAAATATACAACTATATATACATTAGATGTCATACTTATTTAAATGCCACTGTTTCACAGCTGATGTGAGGTTAAGTCATCATGAGTAAGCAAAACAAAGAAACCATCTGTATAAAAAGTGAAAAACATATCAGTTTAAGACTGCTGCATAAGAGGGAAGGGAAGAAATGAGTAGAGTAATTTGTGTTTGCGTATGGTCTTCATACAGAAGTAGTGAAATTTATGTTAGGGTAATCTGGGAGGGCTAAAAAAGGTTGGTTAAAAGTGATACTGTAAGATTATCAATGGACTAAGTGGGAGTAGGAAAGTGAGAAGGGAACTGGTTTTAATCGTTTCGTATGTTATCCAAAAGATAACCCCAATATTTTTGAAATTATGTAATTTTTTTGTGTATTTATTTGCCAGTTTATGTGAAGATATGAATTTTACCGCTAGTGTTTTGAAGTTTTCCCAAGAGATCTTAGATTTATCTAACCAATTTTTGCCTATGTAATACTTGATTAGGGCACACATTGTTATAAGGATGTGTTTGATAATGTTTGGTAGGTTGTTTGGAGTGATATGTAAAATTGCTCTTTCCCATGAAAAAGTAGATTTTTCAACCCCATTTTTTCAAGTTTGACCCTTAATGAGCACCATTGTTTGTATACTTTCTTGCATCTCCAAAAGATGTGCAATAGATCCACTTTTTCATTAGTGCAGAAGGGACAGAAGGGGCAGATTGATGAGTATTTAGAATTAAATTTGTTTAAAACAGATGGTGTGTAATAAGCATTATTATTTATCATAACCTGGGTGTAAATTAAACTTTTCAAAGGAGTTAACTTGAGAGTGTTTTTAAAAGCTAATACTTTATCCTCCGATGCTATACTTTGGTTTTGCTCTTGCCAGTATTTTGAAAATAAGAGATCATTTTTGTTTTTTATCACTGCAATTAATTTGTATGCATTTGAAATAATTTTATTCTTATAAGATAAGGTTTTTATTATCAAGTGGGCTACTTTTATGTATTGTTCTTTAACAGTTGCAATGGAGACTTTGGCTTTTATGAGCCTTATAAGAGGCCTAATTATAATATATCGGTGTGTTGGGTGTACCCAACTTTGCTCTTATTTCAGCTAAACTACAATTATTCAATTTATATAAGTCCCAGACCATGATGTCTTTTATTAAGGGATAGTTTGCTAAGTTTATTGGTTGGTTATTAAATTTTAGATTGGGATTAAGGTGGAGGGGTTGTAGAAATTCCAGAGCATTTGTCAATTGAAGCAATTTTAACAAGTTCTGAGATAAATGGATTTTACATTTGATTAAAATATGGAGTTTTAAAAGAGTTTGAGTTTTTGAGGTTTATGAAGGGAAAACATTTAGGGTTAATATTTAGAGACGTGGTCAGACTAAACCAGACTTTGATCCATTGGGGAGACCAGGTTTGGAGATTTGGATCATGATTGTCTATCTGAATCAATCTACTAGAACTTATGATAGTATAATAAAGTTTTAACTCTGGTAATCCCAGACCTCCCTTACCTTTTGATAATGTGAGGTTATCATATTTAATAATTGTAGATTTGAGATACCAGATAAACTTTGAAAGAGCCTTTTTCATATTTTGAAAAAAGTGGGTGGAATGATTAAGAAAAGGGCATTTAGTTGAAATAGAATTCTAGGTAAACTATTCATTTTGATGATGCTAACTTTAGATAAAAGAAATAAGTTTATGTTCTTCCACCTAGAAATGTCTTGTTCTCTGTTTGCCCATGTATTATGTAGATTTGCTTTCAGCATTTCATTTTGTATATGGGTGCAATGTATACCTAAGTATTTTAGATGGTATTTAGGTTTTATTTCACCAATGGGGTTTATAGGGAATATATATGATTTATTAGGATTAATATTATAGTTTGATATGCTGGAAAATGTTTCTATTGTTTTTATACTTTATGGAGATCAGTATTTAGGAGCTCGAAGTATATGTTGAGGTCATCTGCAAAGACTGCGCACTTAAAGTTAACATTTAATAATTTAGGTATGTGGTGATATGTTTTTTGGGATAGATATAGGAGTAAAGGGTCTAGGTAAAGCTTAAAGAGATAGGGTGAGAGGAGGCGTCCTTGTCTCATTCCATTGGATATTTTAATGAGTTTTGATTTAACTTTGTTAATATATAGTGTTGTAGAGGCCTTTTGATAGATTATTTTTATAATACTTATAAAATCTTGCAAAATCCCAAGGTAATGTATTAAATAGGAAATTTAGGTCCACTCTATCAAATGCTTTACAAGCATCTACAGTTAGCACATATTTGGGGTGTTTATCTTTAGCCAACACCTTAATCATGGTATCTAAAACTAAAGTATTGTCATATATCTGTCTGTTTTGCATAAAACCAAGTTGATCATGAGTTATTATATGGAGCAGTATCTTCCTTAGTCTGTTTGCTATAAAATGAGCTAGAATTTTAAGATCTGCATTAGTAAGGGCAATTGGTCTGTAGTTGTTAGGATTTGTGGGATCAGGGTTTGGTTTGGGAATTAAAATAGTTTCCAAATTGTTCATACATGGATCAGTTAAACCAAATATGATGATATAATTAAAGACTCTTAACAAGATTTTAGAAACTGGTTCAGAGAACTTTTTATAAAATGCCACAGTGAAACCATCTGGGCCTGGGGCTTTACTGATCTTGAGATTGTTTATGGCTAATGTTATCTCTTCTAGTTTAATTGGGGCCATTAAGAAAGTTTTGGGGGTATCATTTAACTGTGGGAAGTTTAGATTTTTAATAAAGTCATTATAATATTTAGTGGATTTGTGACTTGGAAGGTTATATAAATTTTTATATATTTCAAAGGAATTTATGATGTCATAATCACTGTGTCTAATCTTCCCTTCATATTTTATTTCGTAAATTTTTTGGGGGGGCCTTTTTTAACATTTATTAGCCTGACAAGTGTTTTGGAGGGTATTTGTGCCCATCCTGAATGTTTATGAAGCAGTGTGAGTTCAGTATATAAAATATGTTTAAGATCTATATGGTATAATTGTTTTTGCAGGTCTGTCATATTCTCTTCTAGATTTTTGGAGTAATTACTATGAAGTTTTTGTTCAATTTCACTTAATTGCTTCTCCAGTTTGTTTTTTGTGCCTTTGTCACGTTTTTTATACCATAAAGATTTTTTTGATGATAAAACCTCTGATAACAGCCTTTGTTGCTCCCAATTGTAGGTCATATGGGATTTGACTTATTGTGAAGTCATTTTCAACTTGGATGAAGATATTGTTAATTTCTAGTAGCACATCTTCTTTTTGGATAATATTTGAATTTAAAGTCCAGTTGTTAAAGATGGCATACATTAAGTCAGCTCTAGAGGCATTGATTGTGATATGTATTTTAGAATGATCAGAGCTAGATCTAAGCAGTACCTTATAGATTATCTTATAATGGGTTAGGATTTGTGATATTAAGAAAGCATCAATTCGTGACCAGGATTTGTGTCTAGCTGAGAAGAAAGTAAACCTGTTTATTCAGTTGTCATGTTGGTATACTGTACATGGGTCTGTCAGATCAAAGGTGTTTAATAGTTCCTCTAGTGCTAGCATGGTTTGTTGTGGTTCTCTGACTTCCTTAGTTGATCTATCTTTGTCTGGATTAATTAGGGTGTTCCAGTCTCCGCCTATGATGTAGTAGTGTTTTTTGGTACTTTGACAGAATGTTAAAGATTTCATAAATGAATAGGTGTTGATTAAAGCAGGTGCCATAAATGTTTAATAATAATATAAGTATTTATAATTTGGGATAAGAGCAAACAAAGAAACACCATCTGCCATCTAAATCAGTTTCCCAATGTAGGATTTCCCCTTGAAATGAGCTATGAATTATGATAGCTACTCCTTTAGAAGATGAATTGTTGCCTGCAGCTATAATTTGTTTCACCCATTTTCTATTTCTGTCAGTATTCTAGAGCTCATTTGTCATATGTGTCTCTTGGAGGTATGTTATACTACTTTTACTTTGGTATGTAAGGTGCAATACTAAGTTCCTTTCCTTTTTATCTTGAAGACCCTTTATGTTCCATGAATCAATTGTAATCATTACTTGTTTTAGATTTTTCCTATTTAGATTATCTGTATTTGTAAAGAGCTTCAGCTTAAAGCTATTTGCATCATGAAGTAAAATATATTTACTGAGTAGATCGACCTCTATTTCCCTTATCCCTACACTGGTGCCTAACCATCCATCCCTCTGAGTTATTATAGGTAACTGATCTGCAATTTGCATGTAGTGTAGCCTTTTCATTAAAGAGGTTTTGCGGTATATCAGAGGGATATGAGAAACAAAACAATGTTTGTTCCAGGCGTTGACAATCATTACCATTACACATGTGCTCCAACTACTCCTTAATTTCAATAAAATCAAAAAGGAAAATTATATCTAATCTTTACCAGCATTTTAACTTCAACTGGCATAGTAAAAACAATTACTGTTGGTATTAACATTGTTTGTTGTCTTAAGTTAGATCTAAAGTTATATTATTAACAAAAGTTTATGGCTGACCTATACTGTGAGCAGCTGTAGTTAAAAGACACATTTGTAACTTCTTAAGTAATAGAGAAAACATCAAAATGTAAAAAAAACCCACACACATCAGAATGCCATCAAAATATCATTTATTTTCTGAATTTGACAGTTGGTAAGCAGGCTAAGAAACCAGAAGGCATAAGGAAAAATTAAGGGTTGAGAACGTAACTGCATGTTTTTTTTCTTTTTTCCCTCTTCCGTAACCCCTCTGTTAGTAGTTTTAGAGTACTTTCTATTGGCTGGGTTGAGCGAGGGGTTCCTTTCTTATCTAAGCAGTTCAAGACTGCCCCCTTACAGGCTCATCATAAACGTACCATGTAAATGGATTAATTTTGCTTTTAACTGACATGTAATCATCTTATCTTAAAGCATTTGTGACCTTCGCTAACCAGCTTCACTTAAATATACCATGCTAAAAACATAACAACCTCTTCACTGATGCACACAAAGCTGACTTAAGCATGCTTAAGGATGCAACAATATAGTTTCTAAATTTCATCCTACACAATGAAGACTGAAACAAAAGCAAAACATTGCTGAATTATCTAAGCAGCTATCAATAAAAAAAGATGGTGTAGAAGGGTGTGTTGCATAAAGTGATATATTTATCTTATATAGCTGTGCTCCAATCACATGCAGCTTTGGAATCATTTATATATAATAATTACAGCTCAATTATTGCATTTTTGTGAGCCTTAAGCCTTTGAAGCTAGATTGATTCAGTATGTGCTTTCCACAGATCTTCATTAAATAATTACCGAATGATTAGTTGAACAGGCTGACGTTTGGTTAGTAAGTATTCCTTTCTTATTTACATTACTATGCCAAATGTTATGAAGGGGAGGTAATTCTTACATCTAGTCTTGAAGACATGCAATTTAAATGTTGAACAGAAAGCATAGAAAACTTTATGTTATAAGGTATGGGGGTGAACAGCTGATGCTTCCTCTTTTTCAGGCAAACGCAGAGTTGTGCGAGATGGCAGGAAGGGGAAAGAGGTCGAGATAAAGCATTGCATCTGATGTGTCAGAGCTTCTGGGGCATTGGAATGTTGCAACAGCAGGTACTGAGGGCTGTTTTACAACTTTTTTAGAGATTGTTACTTAATTCAGATTTAAAGAGAAAGATTTTTATACTGTTATCAACTTACTTTGTTCTACCGTACAAGCAATGTTCATATTTTGCATTATTTGACAGGGTTCACTTTATAGAGATGCATGTTTTTTGCCTCATCAGAGGTCTCAGTCTGGAGTTTGGCTCTGTTATGCTGAAGAATTAAAACAGCTGGATACTTCATCTGGAAGCGAATTTTATTTTCAATGAGGTATGCATGGTATTTGAAGAGGTTTTGCCACTGTTTGATTGTTACAGGGAGGTCTTGTGATATAGTAATCTAGTGGCCCCTCCAAGTAATATTCCTTTTCGTCTTGAAGGCCGTTAGGATGATTTGGACATGTGCCACTTTTAAGAGTCTCACATAAATTTGCCTTGAGGTATCGGATGCTTTAGCTCTTCTAAGTAATCGGTGAGTTATTTCTATAATTATGTCTTTTATCTGCTCTTTATTGTCCAGTAATGAGTTAAAGATTTCTTCGGTGAATGAGGGGATTTGTGCATTTTCAAAGGTCTCAGGAATTCCTCACAGTATATTATTCCTGTGGCTTCTTGCTTCAAGATCCAATATTTTTTGTTGCATTTCTTTCATGATAGTAGTGTTTGTCTGTAGATTTTGGTTTAATTCTTCAATTTTCCTTTCATTGCCCAGTGTTTTTGTTTCATTCTGCTCCAGCTGTAACATTATTTGGTCCAGATTGTTTCCAAAGGAGACAGGTTTTTGTGAAAAGCTTTGAATTTCAGATTGTAAAGGTTGTAGTACTATTTTGAGGTTGTCAATAGAAAAAGCTTGGTCCTGTTTTGACCTAAGAGCTGTTTTCATGCTGTCCTGTTGCAGTTTATTATTTTTCTGCCTTTTTGAGGAATTATCCTTTTCTGGTGATGCTATTTGTGACAGTTTAGTTTTGGATGTTTGACTTTCCATTAAGTCAACCTGGTTAGACATTTCAGTTGCTTAATTTGCTTAGGTTTAGTATGATTCTAAGTTCATTCTGTTCTCTTGTTTTCTTTTCTAGGCCCCAATATCGGTAACATGCAATCACCATGTGGCTCAGTCTCCTGTGTTTAGGTGAGTATAATTTCACGTGAATAAATACTTTTTTTGCAGAAAATAACAAGGCTGAAGTATTTTTCTTAATTTCTTTTCTTGATCTGTACACTTTGGGACCATTTTTCTTGCTTGATTATTTGGTAAAAGTTCAGATAGAGATTATAATGTCTGGAGCAACACAGCTCATGTGTCTACAGACCGTCCACCATCTTGGAATTTTCCCCCAGATATAATAATTGATATAATATAATATATAATGATCCTATGATCCTATAATGCATTCAATATGTAATGTAGTAAATATGTAATGATGCATGATATATTAAATATGTAATGTTGTACAATGCAGAGTAGGATTAATAAGACCGACCCCCCGGATTCACGAATCCTCCATGTAAAACTTAATAAGTCTTACTCGGAGGCTGCAGTTGAACGGTATGACGTCAGCATGCCATGAATATTCATGAGGGCATGCTGACTCAACCGTAAGTCTTACACGGACCGTGTAGGAAAGCAGGGGGTGTGTCTGACTGCCGAGCAGTCTAAATGTCCATGCCCCTGCAAGGGTTGGAAAAGTAAAATGAAAACACACAAGAGCTAGTCCGTTTAAATGTCCTTGCACCCAACACCACACTCCCTGACATTGTAAACCCCCATCACAGTTATAAAAAGTAAAACATTAATTTTATTTTTGTTAAAGTCCCAAAATAGCTGCCTGTATTTGCACGTGTATGCGCGGGTGTGCCCATTGCTTAGCTGCAGTTAGCAATTCAGACATGGAAGAGCATAAGAAAGAATGTTTAACTGCAGTTAAGCAATGGGCACACCCACATGTGTGCGCGGGTGTGCCCATTGCTTAGCTGCAGTTAGCAATTCAGACATGGAAGAGCATAAGAAAGAATGTTTATGCAAATAACACCAAATAGCAATAGCGTAATGGTAGCGCGTTTGCACAAACAGGAGGCATTCATGGTTCGAGTCTCACCACTCCCCTTCTTATTTATGTTTTAAATCAGTATATGAAATAATACCTGACATATATGATTAAAATATTAGTAAAAAGCAGTGAAATGGCTTATGTATCAGTGAAGAAAATATATATTTTTAAAGGATCCTGATATATAATTGCCCGCAGTTAAGCAACGCTTTACCCAGCGCAATAGAGTTGCCCATAGTTAAATAGTGCTTTACCCAGCGCAATAGAGTTGCCCATAGTTAAATAGCGCTTTACCCAGTGCAATAGAGTTGCCCATAGTTAAATAGTGCTGTACCCAGCGCAATAGAGGTGCCCATAGCTAAATAGCGCTTTAACCAGCGCAATCTATTTGCGCGGATGTGCACACCATGCCAACCAGGGCACAGTAGGGCAACGTGGAGCAACATAGAGCAAAGTTGCTTAAACACAGCCACACCACCTAGCTTGTCTGGAAAGTATTAAAATAAAATGAATGACAAGGTTTGAACCCAGGACTCTGTGCACCATAATCAAAGTACTGAACCACTAAGCCATGACAGCTTAGGAGAAACAGCCACTGTTAACATACATATACTTAGAAATGGTAGATTAACCATTAGTAAGCAGGTCTGCAGTCAGACAAGAATTTTCAAAAACGGCCAATCACAAAAAAGTGCGGGAAATGCAGCATATATAAGCCCCATAGGCAGGAATACTCGCCATAACTGATTGTAGCTCACATCTGCAGTAAGAATGGCTGGTGCTGGAGAGGGTACATGCTTCCAAGCGCAAAGTTGAGGCATCGAGGAGTCGAAATACATGGTTTGGCTCCTTCTCCACCATCATGAGTCAAGGCTCCTGCAGGGCCAGTTCCAAGGGACGGAGTACAAGGCAGAGGCTTGGAACTGGTTAGCTCATGACCTCACCAGTGCCACAGGCATTCCGTGGACTGGTGAGCAGGTCCGTCACCACCATGCAGACCTGAAGAGATGGAAACAGGACCGCCTGAACCAATGGATACAGGAGGCCCGTGGGATGCAAGATGCCCCACAACTGAGTAGGTAGCCATGGAATGCAGTATGTAAGAATTGATACATGCAAAAAGAAAACAAGAGTGCACCAATGGCTATAGATTCAAAAAAGCAGCAGCAATTTACCGTTTATCGTTTTATTGTTGAAAACGAACAAAAACAGAGTAAGCGCTTTCACGTCCTGCGACGCTTCATCAGACTTCAATAAAATTCATTGAAAGCATCACCTTAAATACTTTTTCATCCATTGATATCCATTAATTAACATAAATAATTGAAAGCAATTCATAGGTCACAATGTTAACCCAATAAAGCCATGCAATGGATATATGCAGGAGCTAAAACGCATTCTATAAAACATTTCTCTACAAAAATCCTTATTAAAAACATATACATTGATTTTATAAAGTTGTATGATAACATGTACATACACAACTTATTAAAATACGCATAATAAAAGTTCTTAGTTAATGTTTGAGTGGTCGGGCTGCTAAAAAAGGTTTTAGTGTAACTTTGTCATTTAAGCCATGTTTACAAGCCTGTAGCCTAACAATCCACTTATTTTCTATTTCTTCCAATTTGTTTCTAAAATCACCTAATCTACAAGTCCTTGCTACTATTTCTAATACCTGAAATCTAAACGAATGATTGAGACCATGGTCAAGTACATGTTGAGCTAATGCATTAGTACTATTTTCCTTTTGTATCGCATATATGTGCTCCCTAATTCGTTCCCTTAATGTTCTGTAAGTTTAGCCTACGTAAAATTTGGGACACGCTTGGCACTGACCTAAATAGACTACGTCAATAGTTCTACAATCGGCATATCTCTTAAAGGTATATACATTTCCAGTGTATGGATGTTTGAAAATATTGCTGGTTTCTATGTACTTGCATTGATTGCAAGTACGGCAAGGAAATGTACCTATCCTCTGTGTAGAAACGTGTTGATTCTTATTTTCTTCATAGCATAGCAGTCTATTTAGGGATCTCATATTTCTATATGCTAGACTGGGCTTATCACCTACTACCTGTCTGAGTTTATCATCACTTGTTAAAAACCTCCAATTATTGTCAATTATTTGTTTAATATATTTATTTCTGTTGGTAAACGGAATTACCAGTCTATTGTTACTGGTTGTGTTACTTGAGCTGGAGGGATAGCAATTACGTCCATCTCTTCTGCTGAAGAACGGTGTCCCTTTACCATTCCTACACTTGTTCCCCCTCCTAATAGCTTCCTGTACTTCTGTTTCCCTATATCCTCTGGACATAAAGTTTTCCTTCAAGCTACATTGTTCCTGTCTGAAGGCTGTTTCATCTGTTGTTAATCTGGAGATTCTCAATGTCTGATTCTCCACTATATTACGATGTATGTGCCGGGGATGCATGCTATTCCTGTGCAATAAATGGTTTTTCCAGCATGATTTTCTAAAAAGTTCCGTCTCGATCCCTTCTCTACCTTTAATTAACCTGACATCTAGGAAGTCTATCATTTGTTCTGAATGTTTGCTTTCAAAGGCTAAGAAATTAGTTGTTCCATTAATGTAGTGAATGAAATCATGTAGTTGTTCAATGGTTCCACCCCATACAATAAAAACGTCGTCTACAAAACGACTATAATATTTCAAAACACTCATATATTCCATGTTTCCTAGTACATATGTCCCTTCCCAATATGCCAGCACCAAGTTGGCATAGGAGTTGGCACAGGGGGTGCCCATGGCCACCCCCTGTTTTTGTAGATAGTAAGTTCTGTCATATGATAGAACATTGTTCTCCAGGACAATTTCTAATAGCAACATCCATTTGATGACCAGATCATTACTGATGTTATTCTCAAGTAGATATAGTCTCACGTACTCTATTCCGATAGGGTTTGGTATGGAGGTAAAAAGTGATTTGACATCCAATGTTACAAAATAGTCATTCTTGGCAATGGGTTCCCTCTTATCATAAATGGATAAATTTTCTAAAAAATGCTGTGTATCTCTTAATATATGTTGTGTGGCTTGAATTATAGGTTTAAACATCTTGTCTAAATATATTGACAGGGGTTCTGTCAGCCATCCCTTACTTGAGACTATAGGTCTCAAAGGGGGATCCATCAATGTTTTGTGTATTTTAGGTAGTCCCCTGAATATAGGAACCAGGGGATTTTCAGTGAGAAAATATTTGTATAGATCAACATCTATGATTCTGCTTAGCATTAGATCATATATGTGTCCATGTACATCTCTGATCAATTTATTTAACATATATCCATTCAACAGACAATATGTCTCACTGTCAGATAGCATGTCTCTTATTTTGCTATCATAGACTTCCCTATCCATTACCACGATAGCTCCCCCTTTATCTGCCTGTCTAATGACAATGTCTCCATTGCTCTGTAAATCTCTTAATGTGGCTTTCTCCTCTTTGGACATATTATAAAAATCTGGTTTCCTGCTAGTGTCACTATATAAATCATGTAAATCAGCTTCACAAGCTTTGTCAAATGCATCCAACATGGGATGTTGCTGAGGTACAAACACAGAGGGTTTCTTGAAAATGTTTACATTCTTTCCTTTATTATTAACAGTATCGTTGTCAAATAACAGTTTCAAGCCAATATTTCTCGTGTATAACTTAATGTCCATCACTATATCAGCAATATCAATCGAACTGGATGGAATAAAATTCAGTCCTTTATTAAGAACTGACAGTTCATGTTCATTAAGTACATACCTGGATATGTTAATAACTAGGCCCTCTGAATAGGTTTCAGAGCTCTCTTTTGCTGTTCGTAGATTTCTTCTGTATTTTTTCTTTTCCTCTGGTTGTTGTTGAAAGACCAAGTCCTTCTTTCGAAAGTCTTTATGGGCATCGGAAAAGTTGGAAAAACCTCTGGTTCCTCAAAGACGTCTTCGTTAGCAGTTCCCAGAAACATATCAATTGTAGGTTGTTTCCTACGAACATCTCTATGTGCAACCACATCTGCGAAATTGGAATTAACAGCCGGAGATGTGCGTGTTGTGTCTTCAGAGTGTATTAAAGCTTCAACAATGACTTGTCGAGATGGATTACTGGCAGGTTGTAGTTTTTCATTCCCCGTCTGCTGCTCATTCATTCCTTGTCGCGGACAACTGGACGTCGTGTTGGCGGATGACGTAACAGTAGGAGGGATTCTTTTCAAATTCGCCATCTCATTGTGGCGATTGGTAGCTGTAGTTTTATTGACAGTTCCATTGTTGAAAGAATTGTTGTTCTCCCTCGGCCAAGAAAACACCTGGCCTTTTTGAAAGTCCACAAAGTCCCTTTCCAATTTCCTCTTTTTATCAGATAGGGACTTATTATCAAGTGAACAGGCCATCAACTTTAAATCATTGTGCAATGTCTCGAGTTCTTTGGTATTAAGTATTCTTTTTATTTCTGTTTCGAGCTAATTGATCTCCAACTTAAGTGTTTTCTCCACTGTTTCATATTGCTCAATTAATATTCTTATATAAGAAAAGCTAGTATCTAAATTTAGCTTTTGCCATTTGGCCAAGAGTTCGGGATGAGCCGTTCCAAATGTAGGCATCTTGAAGAATTGATAATTGATTCTGTATAATGGATAGGTATGTCTCAATATCCCTTCATTTACTTCACAGCTGCAGGTGACCGTGCTACGAATCAGTAAGCCTATGCAGATAGGCTGCTAAGGCTGCGCCACCAGGCAGGTTAGTGATTATTCTGCATGTATTGTTATATAAAATAGGGGAGAGAGCATGAAAGAAAGTGTTGTAGTCCAAAAATACAGCCATAAAATGCCCTGAATAAGTCCTCTGCATGTACTGTCATATAAAAAAGTCAGAGAGCCAGAAAAAAAGAGTGTAGTAATGCATTAAGAAAGGTAAAATATGTCCAGAATAATATCCTTGCAGGTACTGACATATAAAATAAGTGAGCAAGCCTGAAAAAGAGTGTTCTAACCTATTAATAAAGGTATAGTATGTCTTGAATATGTCTTCCATATGCACAGTTATATCAAATAAAGGAGTGAGCCTATGGAAAAGTGTGTAATGTAATTAATAAAGGTTTAAAATCCGGAGTGTGTCTGTGTCACTTACTTTGAAATGTTGTTGTACTCTTGCATTATACAAATAGTACTGTTTTAATAAGCAGTCCCATCTAAAGCGGGTGATGGAAGTGCTAGTAGCTGTGAAGCATATATACAGTCCTCAACAGTCACTTACTGGCTGGCATGCATAAGTAAGTCTGGCACACGTTTAGCATGTTAATTTGTTCCTCAGAAATGTGAGTGCAGTTCAAGAAATGCAGGGTTCTGTACAAACAGAAGTGAAAATGTCATGTGAAAACATCCAGATATGTAAATAAAGAAATATAGATGAAATCAAGAAATATGTAGCAGTAACATCTGCATCTTGGACAGTTAGTATGTCAGATATAGGTTGGGTATATATTGAACTAGCCAAACCCATTACACAACCTAATGCATGTTGGCAAGTGTAATAATACATATAGGGGATATACACTTGCAGTCACTAGGAATGTAGTGTAGACTAAAAGTACTTATAAGATGTTAATCGCGGTTTCTTTCTACACCCTACTGTATGTGCATAAACCATGCAATTCCACACCTCAATGGGTATGTGTAATCTGAAATATTTGTTGGGACATATGTCCTATTGTTCTATAAATATTTGCATTCACTTTGATGCGTGTGCCCTGTTCAAACACCACAATCATGGTGGCCAGTTTCTATCAATCATCCCTGCATGCTGTTGGAATATCCACTGTCGTTCAATATATGCATGTGTTATGCTTGCTGTTCAACTGTTGGAACCTTGGTGTGTTGGGTTAATGGGAATATTACTGCATGCTGTTACAACTAATCTGGAATGCTGTTGTTTATGTTGTAATTAAACACACCTAATCACAGAACATATGGGAAGGCCGGTCCCAGTGGACCCACCTGTCCCTCCTCAGCTGACAAGTGCACCTGGCACCAGCCGGTCCGGTGCCCAACCCTCCTCCATTGGTCCTATGCCACCTTTGGGTGGAAGCACTGCAGGTGATGGGGCTCATCCCCCCTGTGCAAGCGAGGGTGGAGAAGTGCCACCTGTCACCCTTTGAAGTGTCCGGGCCATGGTGCATAGGGAGATCCAGCGTTCAGTCGCTGGTCCCCTATGCCAGCTTGAGGCAAGAGTGGCGCGTCTCATGGGTGAGCCTGCACATCCTATGCAGCCCCCAGCACAGCCACCCTCGGGGCTGTGAAGGTGCAGTGGTGACTGCCCATGGGTGGGGATCTCAGTTCCACTGTTACCATCTGTGGGCTCATGGGCTTGCGATTTCCAAACATCCATCCCTGTCAATTGTGTTCACCCACCCCATGTGGCATACACCACCCCTGTATGCGTCTTGTTTGTCTTGTCTGTTAACCTCCCCAACCTACCTCCCCAAACATACCTACTTCCTCTACCTCACTTTCCACTCTCACCTGAAAAAAAAAAGGGCAATCTATACCCACAAAAAAATTACGCCCCATACATAGCTGCCTATTTTGCACACATGTAAACTGATAATTATAATTGGCAGTACAACAAACTTTGTTGTCCTCACCCCACTCCCAGGGGTGGAAGGTTTCAAATATCACTCCAAACTTATTGCATATGCACAGCTGTTGCTGGTAAAGAAATGGGCAGCTATGGACCTTCCCTACACCCGTCCTGCACATCCCGAGCTTGTTTACCTACTATCTGCCCCTCTTTGTGCCCCCCTTTTCCACCACTTTCCTATCACCCCCATTTTCTTTTCTTTAAAAGAAATTAGCACGGGGGTTAGCGGGAGTAAGCACTTTTAAGCAGTAGTAAGCGGGTTTAAGCGAGTGTGCGCATGTGTGCACTTAGCTAAGCATCGCTAAGTGTTGCGCAAACCTGCGCAAACCCGCTTACAACTGCTTAAAATGCCATAGTCACTCTATGTCAGGGCCCATGTTCTGCTCAGCAGCAAAACAAAAAACTTCTGCCAGTCTCGAACCCCAGACCATTGACACAACAGACTGCATGAATTACCACTAAGCCACAGCATATATACAAATAACTTGGTGCTGAAATAAATATATCATGCATTACAATGAGGGAATGTATATGGAAATTAGGAATGGCATAACACAAATCCTGTTCTGTTCTGTTCTGCTGTTCTGTGTTGAGCAGCCTGTGCAAATGTCAACACAAACAAACCACAAACTGTTCAGAAGTGAGTAACTTAATAATTACAGTATAGCAGTACACAAGCAGTGCATGTGCCAAAGGAATACATTGCAATAACCACATTTTTATGGCAGTTAATTGTCTAATTCAGAAAGAAAGTACATACTCCCATGTATCCTGTGTTAGCATTTGGAGGGGTGAGTACATGTCTACACTGAGAAGTGTGTACTGGAAGCAGCAACATTCAGGTTTCAGTACAACATGCATATCACTGGCTACAACCCTAGCTTCAGATAAGAGACAAATACCAACCTTCTGACTGACACAACAGTGTCCAGGGCAAACAAGCATGGGCCCCACCTTGGAAAGCTGAAAGGGCTACGCCTACCTAACCTAGCATTTTATAGCAGTGGTCTGCAATCAAAGTGAGTACTGCAATCACCGCACAGCAGGCTGCATGCAATTACTGAATGGTGGGCAGCAATTGGTGCAGAGGCTGTCACATGCACATGTGCAGATACCTAGAAAAGCAGGCTGTACCTGCTGTCCACACATGCAATAATATCATTGCAGGAACAGGGAGATAGAGAGCGAGAGCGAGAGAGAAACAGAGACACAGACAGAGACAGAGAAAAGAGACAGAAATAGACAGAGAAATCCCAAAACAAACAACCAAAAAAAAAAAAAATCAACAAAACTGTAACAAGAGACGGAGCAGGGAAAACAAAGGTAAGGTATGTAAGTCATATATATGTGCCGGCATGTACTAGATGTTCCTGAAGAGTACTCTACACACTGCAAATCATCCATATGTGGCAGCAGTACGTATCCATCTGTATCTGCACATATGCATAGGGCAAGGGACATACTGCAACTTTTAGTGAAGGGTGGACACATATATGTCGTTGAAGGTTGTTATGTGCATATATCTATGTAGGTCATAGTGTGAGGCATAGAAAACAGCATGCAGTGCTGATATACATCATGTGGTGGTTGAACGCTGTGGGACTGATTTGTCAGATCTGCTGTGTTACAGCCAGTGAGGCCTGCTAAAGCTACATGGGCTGAGGACACCAAAATGCATTCTGCACAACACTGTGCAATATAATCACATAACTTTACATCCCACAACTGTTGCATAAGTCAAATCCCCACCATGAAAGGTGGACTGTACATGTGCCTATATATACATCCATATGTACAGCAATGGATGTGTACATGTATATTTATGGATATGTGTGTATATATATATATATATATATATATATATATATATATATATATATATATATATATATATATATATATATATATATATATATATATATATATATATATATATATACAGATATATATATATATATACAGATATATATATATATAAATATACAGATATATATATATATATATATATATATATATATATATATATATATATATAGAGAGAGAGAGAGAGAGAGACACGGGGTCATATGTACTGCAACAGGTGTGTGGTGACCAAGGCATGGACTGTAGACAAGTGGCGATACTGCAGTGCCATTCCTCTTTTCCAAAACACTGTACCCATTAACTGCCACATAAGTAGAAATCTACCTAACACTGAAGGTGTGATAAGGGAACATGGGACACAGGTGGATAGTAGCCTCCCCTTTGATAAAGACAGTGCCACACTAGACTTGTAATCTGTCTATGTGGTATGTGTCATGACAACAGGTGTGTAATGTAGGGATATATAGGTCAGTGTTCCCCTCTACTCATCACAATGTCCCATGTGGTATGTACCTCACATGACAACTACAGCAAGTGGAAAGGCCACAGACATACCTCACAAAGGGTAATACTGGCCTCAAACAGATGCCCTATGCAGACTGACTCACAAAACCACAGCTAGACTGTATTGCATACTGCCCACACAGAGGTGACCTCTGCCGGACATACAGAGGTATGTCAGACCGATAGCTGTGTGACAACCACCATGGCAACATATCACAATCCCTCCGGGCTACAGGCTCTAGGGCCCTAAACCTCGTCAGCTCACTAAACAGCACATGCTGGAGGGATAGGTTCCTATCTCAGAGATATGCCATACTCTGGAATAGACCACCTAGCAATAGCAAACTAGGCTCCTCATTAGCAGTAGTCATAAATACCCCTAATGATTGTTTGGGAGATTGGTAATACACCCCAGGAATCCCCTCTGTGGTTCTGGTTGACAGGGGTAGGTGAAATCCAAGTACATGTGTGGCAAAGGCCAGGGTAGCATATGGCTAGGCAGCTGTAGTCCCTAGGGCCAACAGCATCTCACCTACCTATGACACTATGTACTCACACATGTACTCAATGCAATACCTGCTATGTGAGGTTGAATAAGTGTAACGCTGAATGTCTGCAAGGTCTGTAAAGGTGTGATAGCATAGTATGAAGTTGTATCTGACATGGTAGTGTCTATCCTAGCTGTGAGACCAGCAAAAGATGTGTATGTTATTGTTAGGCAGACATAGTACTATGGCATATGATGCGATGTAGTTCCTTGTTGATGACTGTGGTGTCCCATTGTAGGCTAAAGCAATACATGTATGCTTAGTGAGTGGTACTGCTGGTGAATCTGACTCCCATATGAACTGTAGTACTACCTGAAGCTGTAGGCCTAAACAGCACAGTATGGTGTGTGTTGACATTGCTTGGAAACACTGTCATGTGTGTTTCCTGTAGTCTGCACAGAGGACATAACTCAGGCATAAGGGTTTGTAAGTAGTGGCACACAGTACTGTATGGTACACAGGTAAAGCTCATCTGTGTTGGCATACAGTGGTGTGTTGCATGTTTGCCTGATGTGTGTGTAATTATGCCTGTACCATGGCCACAATCATATGTGTGCTACAGGGTATACATGTGTATCTAGCAACATATATATTCTGTTACAGCAGTATGCCACCTATATTAACAACTGTGCACATATGTTAGGCAGGGCTATGGCATCAATGACTAGGGTGGTTTACTGGTACTACTGTAACTGTACTTTACATTCATTGCAATGGATGACATCTTTGTTCGTGCATTAGTGTGATATATACCCCTGTGGCGAGGTTGTGCATTGTGTCACAAACAGTGTGCCGGGTACTGTTGTATAGTGGCTTGATATATAGAGTGTGCCAGGCACTGTTAGTCAGTTGTGGCCTGAGAACCAATATGTGGTATTGAACGTGTGTATCCTGTGACAGACAAATGGATGGTATATATGGCAGTGAAGTGATATCTGTGGTTAAGGGTGTAAAGTGTGCCACAGGACTCGCTCACACATATTGTTTATTTCTCTTTCAGCCTGATGGCCCAACAAAGTAACCCGTCTTACACAGCAGAGGAGGAAGAGGTGATTCAGCAAAGCCTGGTGCAGCACTACACACTGTTGTTTTCCAGTGGCAGCCAGCACCAGCATGAGCGGACTGCACTGTGGCAAGATCTTGTTCGTCGGGTAAATGACATAGGTATGCATAACCGGATATATTAGCAGGTACGCCATCACTGCAGTGATTTAATTAGACATATCCAGTGGCATGCGTCTGATATCCAGAGACAACAGCTTGCCACAGGTGGTGGGGTGGCCATTTATCCCCCCCTCACCAGAGTGGAGGAGCTGCTCCTAAGCATGGTGGCTCCTGGACAACAACAGCAACTCCCACACACATATGTCGTCATGGAGGCCGGAGCCATTCAGCATGTTCACATGGAGCATGCAGGTAACATGCCCTATCTGTAGACTACAGTTACCTGTATTGTTAGATTATGTCTACGTGAGATGTGTACAGTGTGTTTAGCAGTTGTGCTGCCTAGTGTTGTGCAATACTGATATTTGGAATACTATCTGTACACCTGTTTCTGTCTACAGTTGTTCTACTGTAGTTTAGCAAACCCACAGTAGCAATGCCACAGTTGTGGCCACTGACGAACTCTCTCATATTCTCGTAGGTCCCTCTGGTGTGACAGCAGGGCAGACGATCCATGCTGGTGAGTGTGGTATAACTGCAATGTTAGTAATGAAATGTGCATGTCATAGGTGAGGTGTAGGCCATGTACATGTAACACACCTATGCATAATGCATGCTGTGCATGTTTGCTGTAAGACGTTGCACAGCTCAGTAATGTCAGTAGCTGCCTCAATGACATGCAATACACAGAGCATCAGACACAGTTGTGGCATCACCGTACTTCACATTGGATAGGCATAGTTGCTACAGCTGTACACAACATAACACATTTATCATACGCAGTACACCTCAACATGCTACATATAGCATTACCACACACCTGCTGTAAGGTCACACTTCAGTATCCCACATGTCATCCACACACACACATGATAAACCTCAGGGGTAGAGGCCTATCATGGGGCTGTGCAACACTCTTCAAAACATAAAACAGTCATGTTAGGCAATGCTCCCTACTGGGCACCCACACACCCATGTACAAAGTGGCTGTGTAATTGTGGACATAGTACAGCTAGGCGATGGTCTGTCACACATTAGTAGTTATGAGTGACCACATGATGCATGATGATGATGGCTCATGGTACTACACTCCATCCAGTTACAGTGACCACAGTACTACACATAGCAGTCATTGCTTTGCACCTCAATGTTGCATGTGTGCAAACATATGCACCTATACACAATATGCATAGCATGTTGTGTGTGTGCTAACATATGCCAGTATACACAGTATGCATAGCAGTCGCCATCTGTACAAAGTGACACATATATGTCCTGGAATGGTATTGGATGTATAGGTCACATGACACAGATTGGGTATGTGTGGTGTATAATGTTGCAGTCATGTAGCATGCCATGTCATGGCTGGCACCGACATATCTGCAATATGTCCCACACTCAACATAACCACTGTACAATTGGCATGTCGAGCATTTGGATTCTTTCACATCTACATGCACAACTCTTCCCGTGTGTGTACACAGCATGCATGTTCCACACCTGTGCCCAGTATTATCTGCTATGGACACAGACACTGTAATCAGACATGGAAATCTGTGTGTCACACAGATAACACATGCAGCCATGGTATGTATACATGTGAGTGATGGTGCACAGGACATTGCAGGGCTGATAATACTTGCACAGCAATGTTGTGTCCATGTACACATTGTGTTCCAGGGTGTAACCAATCACTGAACAGCTACACGCATGCATCAAAGCCATGTATACTGTCATGAAATAGGGCCATCTACACTCGCACTACATGGTCTTGAACAACACATAGTCTGCATGCTGTCACGTGTGAGGTGACTATTTGCCTTGTGATACTGTCACCCACCTTCACCCACTATTGAGTATGTGTTGGATTGCTGGTGTGTGTGTGTATCGGCTGTAGTGAGGAGTGTATTTGCGTGCACGTGTTCATGTGTTCATGTGTGCATGTGTTCATGCATGCATGTGTGCATGTGTTTATGTGTGTATGTGTTCATGTGTGCATGTGTGCATATGTGTGCATATATGTGCATGCGTTCATGTGTTCATGTGTGCATATGCGCATGTGTGCATGTGTTCATGTGTGCATGTGTGCATGTGTGCATGTGTGCACGTGTGCATGTGTTCATGTGTTCATGTGTGCATGTGTTCATGTGTGCATGTGTGCTAACATCATGTACAGATTGTAAAGTGTGTTTCCTGTCTTCCTCTCACAGGTGTTGAGTTTGGGGTGGCTGAATGCAGCAGGGAACCTGAAGTCACTGCCATAAATAGTGGAGATGATGAGATATGTATTGTGGCACAGGCAGGTTTGACAGGGTCTGTTGTTGGTCCCCCAATCGACAGTACACAGCGTTCAACCCCATCTATGCGCACACTCATACTGCCAATACATCCCTCATCACCAATGGCCTTAGCCAAGGGACAGCATACAGTTGGCATTGACCAGGATACTGTGGTACCTATGGCACTTGCATCCCCTCACAGCAGCCATACCCGGATTCCTGGAACAGTACCACATAGGCGGATGTCCAGGGGTTCTCAGGGTAGCACTGCTGGTCGTATTGCCCCTGGCAGACGTGCCCTCACAGGTCTTACAACCACGACTATGTTCAGGGCTGTAATGCAGGCACAGGCACGTATGGAACGGTACACCAGACAGGGACTAAGGGCGCAGAGTGCCCATTACACGGCTATCAATGACAGCATCTGTGACCTTGCTGGTGCCATCTGGAATTACACCGAGGTCATTGATAGATGTTGGGGGGAGACATTAGATGCCCTCCACAATGTGTTTTCCATGAGTCAGGACCATGCGGGATGGGTGAGATGTCAACGCGAATGCATGCCAGCAACATCAACAGCTGGCAGTCATCGTGGATGGCCCACAGATCACAGCCGCTCCAGTAGTGGTAGTACCAGCCCCAGCAATGCTGGGGCTGGCCTGTCGATTGACCGTCCTAGTAGACCATGTGCACGTGGCTCTGGCCAGTCCCAGCAGGGACATGGGTCCACTCGACATACCTCTGCCTCTGATGATAGTACCTAGTCAGGGCTGGTACCCAATACTGTCCGTAGCACCCCTGCCAGGCACAGGTGCTGTGTCCGTGGCAGGAAACAGTGATCTGTACAGCCTGGCAGGTACAGTCTGTGGCTGTCCCACAACCTCCCGTATATGGCAGCCACATGGTGGAGCTGTGTGCATGCAGACACACACACATTAACCAAACAACTAGGGCTCACACATACACACACACATTACATCAACATTGGTCCATGCTATACTGTTGTCCCTCAAACACACATGCACACACAGACATGTCGATTGGATGGGTCAATGTCGGGCTCTGGCAAACCAACAACACACCCTGAGCATACGATGACACCTGTGCCACCTCCTGTCATCTATAACATTGATGCAGGAACAGGCTAACATGGTGCTGATGCACAGGGTGACATTATAACAGTGTAGCAATATTAACAAGTTGTCAACAGAAAAGTGTAATGATATCCTTGTAGGTATATCTGATTAGGCGTGATGCATCAAAGCTCTGATTGTCAATGTAGCATTGTTTACACCAGTGTTAGGTCTGAGTATGTATCGTCCGGCCATGTGCCACTTGGCTGAAGTGTAGAGTGTTGCCAGCATGTGTTAGTGAGTGGACAGTACGTGTGTGATGTGTGCAGTACAGATTAGCAGGTGTACATCTGTGAACATGGTGGGTGCGCACTGTCTGCATGTACGTGCATAGTGGACACATGGGACATGTGACACACCCTGTTTTACACATTGTTAACATCTCATAGTATCTCTCAATGACCAGTATGCATTCTACTACAGATATGTACTAACATGGGTGCACATGTGTATATGACATGGGTTGACACTATGCTGTGGGTGATACTGTTAACATCTGTCAATGTTTTGCATTCTGGTAGTATACACAACCTCAACAGCATGACTATAACCAATCATTAGATGATGTCCTGACAACTGACACACAGTTGTAGGGAACTCAGTAACAGTGGGATCCTTCCGGTACTATACTATAACAGTAACCAGTGGTATTGACCACCACCCGTTCCTGGGACCACACCTGTTTGGCATATAGGCCTCTTAGGTACATGCAAACACACTAGGGATATGTCCATCCACATCTGGAAATACATGCATTGGCCTACAATGCATTCTCTGGATGGGACACATATCCTACACAAGGGTATCATACAGACAGGTACCTGTTGTCCGACACGTGCTGTATTGCACTAGACCAACTATGGCATAGTCATCCACATTTACTATGCATACTATCCCAAAAGTACCACATAGGTGGTAGCCCCCAACATGTATGTTGGGTACCAATGTGTACCTACAGCCACGTGTTATGTCATCTGTCCCTTGGTATCCACATATCAAGAGGTATTGTGGAGTCCCTCGGTGTATCACATAAGACATTAGGGGCCTGAATGCATATCCACAAGACTGTTGTACACCTATAATGACTGTAAAATATTGCCAGTCGTTGTTGTGTATGAACATGTCTGACATATACCCCAGGCATGTACCCTCAGTCAGACTACTCTGTAGTAACTGTCATGGGTGTGTGTGGCACAGATGACCTTGGCCATAGATCACTACAGTGGCCGGCCTTGTCACATACATACATATGTGACCTACGATCTGAGAAGCAGCGGCACAATCTGTCAAAGGAAACTAATGTATTCATGTAGTATGCAGGCTTCACACCTATGTACTAATTGAGGTCACATGTACATATATTTATTTGCCACACAGATACCTGATGTGTGCAATGCACATACTGTTTTAATCCTGATATGTCATAGCATAGTAAAAGCAAAACCCACACTGCATTGACCAAAAGTGTCATACACACACACTCAGCAATTGCAGGGTTCAAACCCCTACCTAACTATGTTATGATACTAGAGAGATATGCATTAACACAGCGCGCTACATGCTTTACTGGGTGCTTTGTTTCCTCCTGCTATATTTGTAGGATGCTGACATCATTAGACTTTCCAAAGAGGAATGTACCTCTTTTAATGTGTTTTCCCAGTCTCCAAAAAGGGCACTCCTCTCAAAGGAAATCACACACACACACTGCAATTGCAGGATTCAAACCCCTACCTAACTATGTTATGATACTAGAGAATTAAGCATTAACACGGCATACTATATACCTTACTGGGTGCTTTGTTTCCTCCTGCTACATTTGTAGGATTCTGACATCATCAGACTGGACATGGTAATGTGTATACACTTTGTTTTATGCAATCCCAGGAATGAGCCATGTGAGTCGGCAGGTGTCAACAGCTTAAACAGGACCACATAATTCTTAGCTTGTGTTATCTATCTGTGAACAAATTGACATTCCTTCATATGTCAACACATATTTATGCACAGATTGTTGGTTTTGTAGATATGACATGTATCTGGGATGTTGATACAGGGCTATTCAAAGTCTATGTGAGACATGTGTAGCTCCATTCAGTGATGTGTGTCCTGGGTGGCTGCCTTGCAAACAGTCTAGCATGTTTGGGAACCATGATCTGCTCATGAACATACCACGGTTGGTAGGGTTGTGTGTTTGTCAGCTCCCAATAGCTCTGTTTATGACTTCAACCATGATGGACTCCATGGTCTTGCAAATCAGACTTCATAGGCTTACTGGACTATACTTCCCAAGCTGGGTTGTGCACCAACACTTGTGGGGAGAGCCACATGTTGCTGTAACACATTCAACGGTTCCAGGTCCTGTGGAGAGGGTGAGGCTCAACAGAATGTTCAGGTGCAGGGTCTGTTTGTTCTGTAGTTCATTCATGACACATATAGGGAAACAATGTAATCCAATTTCTGCCATGCTTTCAGCTTTGGGGGAGCTGTTCACCCATTCTACATGTGATATCTCCAGGTATGATGATAGTGACTTTTGGCAGTGGGAGGTAGGTATGTATATATGGGCCTGTCTGATAGGATGTCGGCATTGTCAGTCAGGTACAGTTGGCCCTGACTCAGGACATATATGAGTGTGGTTCCCATTCAGAAGCCTGAAACATCATAAGCCTGAAAATCAAAATCCTGAAACCAAAAGCCTGAAAATTCAGAATCCTGAAAACTCAAAATCCTGAAAGCCCAAAATCCTGAAAGACCAAAATCCTGAAACTCAAAATCCTGAAAACACAAAATAGACATACTGATGTCATTGTGGCTTTGCTATTGTTAGCCCTGTGGTGTTAGGTCATGTGTTGGGGTCAGGTAAGTGTGCAGTTGGTTTTATTTTAGGGTTAGGGGCGGTTTAAGTGAGTTAGGGTTAGGGCGCAGGTTAGGCATGTATGCAATAGTGACAAATATTGGGGTTGGGGTTTAAGTGAGTTAGGTTTAGGCTGGTCAGGTGAGTGTGCGATAGTGACGGACCTTAGGGTTAGGGTTAGGGTCAGGGTCAGTTGGTAGATATTAGTGTCTTTATAGTGACATATTAGCATTATTTGTGTTTTCAGGATTTTGAGTTTCAGGATTTTGGTCTTTCAGGATTTTGGGCTTTCAGGATTTTGAGTTTTCAGGATTCTGAATTTTCAGGCTTTTGGTTTCAGGATTTTGATTTTCAGGCTTATGATGTTTCAGGCTTCTGAATGGGAACCATGAGTGTACATTGCTATTTATGACATAGCTGAAGGAGGTGTCATGATTCCATCTGGACTCCTTCGCAGCTGCTTTTTACAAAACACCGACAAACCTGAGCACTAATCCCTGTTATACTCTTTTACACACTTAACACCCTACTGATCCTTTGTGATCAGTCTACAGAGTATGTCATCATAATATCCTCGCATGTCCAGGGGTCGGTTTCGTGTGTACTGTCCAGTCCAGCTGGTGAATATTGTGATTTTGACACAATGTCACAACTGCCTCATGTACACAGACAACCCTCTCCTCCTCCCAACAAACTCAGATATATGTGAGAGATGCAACTATATAGACATACAGGAGGGAGGCTGAGCTCTCTCGACCCATGACTGGCACAGTCTATCAGGTGGTGAAGGTAACCACACACACCACATATCAGTCTCACATAAACCTACAGCGACAGCAATCAAACCACATTATCACACATAAACATACTCGGAGGCTCTAAATAAACTCTGCCTAAGCAGCAGAGACCTCCAAAGTGGACACACAAACAACTGCTACCCCACTACAATACCCACAGTTCACAATGTCAGTGTGCCACACAGTCACTGCCCTTCGGGCTAAGCAACACACCTAATACACTTGTAATAGGTGACACTTATTGTCAGACACACTGATGTCCCACTCACCAGGCCAAACAAGGGGATGGTCACTTTGAGCTGTCTGTCGGGTGCCAGGATCCACCACATAACACATGCACTCAGGTCACTCCACAGCAAGTACAGAAATGGCTCCATCATTGCCCATGCTGGTGCATAAAACCTCAGACGTTCCTCCCTGGACCACATGACATGACACATAGAGGAACTCTTTGATCATGTAGGCCAGGCCAGTATGACCCTGGCCTTGTGTAGCATCTTACACTCACCAAGTATGATGTCACAGTATACAGACAAACTTATCACGTTTAACAGTTGGCTAACATATTGGTATCATTCAAAGGGGATCCAGTGTCTGGCAGCCTGGGGTGACATGCTCGACATGCCACGTAGCTTCGCTATGGACAGCTTGCACCTGTCACCCTTGGACTTTTGAATACTGGCTAAGGCTCTTGCTACCACCATAGTGCCTTTTTTAAGCAGGACTCAAAAGACAAACCAACCTCCATAGACATTACAGAGTAAATGAAACTAAGGGTAATGCTGCTCAACACCAGATGTGTTACCCTCAAATTGTGCCCACTCAGGACTCTCCTCAGTATGGAGAATAGCGATATCTGTGCACTAACAGATGCCTGGTTCAGGCTCACAAATGCACACCAGCACTACCAGGTTATGTTTCATACCATGCTTTCTGACCACAAGACTCAGAACGGACAACACAGATAGGTGGAGTATCCATATGCATCACAGATACGCACACCTCTGGGTTCGTAGCACTGCACGAAGCATCACAGACCATACATATGCAACTAACATTGTGCAAAACTGCCTTTCAGTTTGTTGCCTGCTACAGACCACCCTCCCAAACTCAGGAACCACACTTGGCTTTCCTGGGAACAATGGAAAATATGAAGGTCTCCCCAAACACTATTATATTGGGTGACTTCAAATACCCAAACATTGACTGGGGATACTACTCAAGCCCCAACACCCTTGCCCAACAGTCGCTACTATTTGTAAACTCATGCTATGGCACAACTGGTCACCACACCCACAAGAGGGGAAAACATATTGGACCTGATCATCACCAACATGGGGACTCTATGTTCCACACCAGTGATATACCCCTCATTGGTAAGGTCAGAACATGCATTTATCTCACTGGATATCCATATCCCGTCCCCACACCCATCCTGGGTAATCTTGGTGAACTCCTCATAAGCCAACGTCTCACTTCACCAAAGTAAGGTGGTATCTATCAGAGACCCTAGGACAGTGGTAAATATGGTTCAGACTGCTGAATCCTTTAAATACACATTCTATGGACACCTAGTGGACTGCATGGATTGTGCTATCCCAAATAACAACAAGACTCACTCCTCCAATGGCAGGGGAACTGTCTGGTAGACCCCGGCCATTAATAAGCTATACAACAAAAGGAGGAAGCTACTACATGATAGAGCACAATCCCAGACAGGGAAGGCATCTGTGATCTGTACTAGCAGACAGCTACGATCAATCATGAATTTATCTAAGGCCCGCTTCTAACGGACAATTGCACCAGACACATAGGACAATCACAAGGCCTTCTCCAGTTATGTCAGGAACCTGGGGGGACACTCACTGATATGCTGTGAGTTACTGCATACTGACTACACATACCCTGTACCCACTGACATTGCCAACATCCTAGCAAACAAGTTCAGTACAGATGTCCCCCCCCCCATCACCACTAGGAGCAACTATCCATCCCAACAGAGTGTAACCTCCCTGACATCACAAATTAACAGGTGAGTGCCGCCCTCCCCAAAGCAGACAACACAGCATCAATGGGACCAGATGGTGTCCTGGCCTGCATCTTACACGAGCTGCATGACAGACGTAACCCTCACATTAAGTCACTGTTCAATATCGGACTTACTACAGAATATGTACCCAAGGAATGGCGTACAGTAACAGTGGTCCCGCTCCACAGAGTTGGTGCCACAATGGACCACAGGCAATATTGCCCTAGAAGCCTAACTAGCCTGTTCTGCAAAGCTATGGAGTGTATTGTCATGGGACTCATACACATAGACATCAGGAACCTACAGACACTGTGTCCTACACATTTCAGCGTTGTTGTGGGCAGATCTTGCCTCTTGAACCTGTTTGCATTCTTTAAACAGTTACCAGGTCCATCGACGTAGGGACGGTTGTCCACACAGCCCACCTGGACCTTGCAAAACCCTTCAACACAATACCCCACTCGGCCATTATTCATAGACTCACCAGCATTGATATGGACACATATCTCACACGATGGATTGCTACCTGGATCAGGGATAGCACCCACATGGTCAGTATTGCAGGTGCCTTGTCTGACTATACACCAGTTACATGTGGCATCCCACAAGGCTCAGTCCTGGGACCTCTCTTGTTCAGTATATACTTGTCTGATGTATAGGCTAACACAGGAGGAATATGGCTGACCATGTTCACAGATGACTGCAAACTGGGTGCCATAATCAACTCTCCAGCTGGCACATGCATACTCAAACAGGGTCTCATAGAGATGGATGACTGGTGCCTGAGCCATGGCCTACAGCTGAATGCCATTAGTTGCATAGTCATCCCCTTTGGGAATAACAACATGCCCACACATTACCACATAGGTAGTAATCCATTACATATGGTAGGAGTTGTTAGGGGTTTGGAGACACGACTTGTTCATACTGTAGCCTTTGACAATCACGTTGCCAAAGTGGTTAGACAGACCTTCTATATAGCCCACCTTATCCCATATGGTTTCACATCTAGATCGAGTGAGGTCATTGTGCCCCTATACTCATCACGATCATGCTTGGTTACAAAGCCACATTTGGGATGTACCTTACCCAACACCTGCAGCAACTGTAATGGCCACATAAGTTCTTCACCAAGCAGATCTAGGGACTCACACGGATGCCCTGCACAGTTCGGATGCAGTAACTCCAGCTCTACTCAGTTGCTTACCACCTACTCGGATATGATGTGTGCCTGTTGTTTATGTAAATACCCAACCCAGAATTACTGGGCATGCTCCACCTCAGGATATCCGACTCCCTTGGAGCTCCACACTCCAGGGACATATACCTCAGCACAGATGTTAATAGGACATGCTGGAGGGACAGATTCTTATCCCAGAGGCTCCACTCACTCCGGATTGTAATCCCGGTTTTGCATAGGCAGAGCCACCCACTGACCACCTACAGGAGACATCTTGACAACTGGATGGGTGATCGTATATTTACCCCTAGGATATCTTCTGGGTCCCTGCTAGACATAGGCACACTAGACTAAAGGTACATGGGCTATCTTGTGTGACCTTCTCTTCACAGGCACAGTGTAGTAATCTGACAAGGTTGTGAAAGCCAAACACACTCTGGCTAGGCTTGTACATGCCCTAGGACAGATAGTCTAGTATCGACCTCTGTACCTATGATAATGTTCAGGATGCACAATGTTTATTGCTGATACTGTTTGCAGGTTTTTATCGTCATTGCTTTCCCAGTTTCTATGAACAACTTATGTATCTGCAGAACATATTTGATTATGACAGGGTTCCACTATATTATATATGTGTCTGCTGTCATATAACTGTGTGTACAGGGCGGATTGCTGGATAGTGAGAGGTCCCTGGGTTAACACATGCAACTACCAGATATGTGTGGCCCACTGTTGTACTCAGACATGGCCTAGGTGTGTGAGCATGCCCAGTTCAGGCTTTCTGTGTTTTGTTGCCTGACATTTGTCTCATTTATTCAAGTGTGTGAGCATGCCCAGTGTGACCTTTCAGTATGTTGCTGTCTGAGGTCCACTACATTTGTTGATGTGTGTGAACATGACCAATATTAACATTTATACTGTGTGTGTTGGAAGTCAGGTTCTATTCTTACTGCAGGACTCACCTTTGTGTCATAACTCGACAGGGATTATGCTGTGCCTGCAGGGTTTCCATGAGATACTTTGCAAAGACTTATCAACACTTCTTCATACAGGCTGACCACTGCAATACTGTCATGGTTTAGTGGTTCAGTACTATGACTATAGTGCACAGTAGCCTGGGTTTGAGGCCCATTACTGCTTTATATTTTCATACTGAGCAGACCAGACTGCTTAAGGCCCAGTAGAGCAAATATGAGCATGTTGGCTTTTGTTCAGGTATGCCCTACTTAGACCAGGCTTGTCCGACATTGCTCAATATTAACCAACATTGCTGGACGTTGACCAATATTACTCAACATTGACCACAGTTGTGCTAGTTGGTGTGTGCGATTTTGTTTACATATACTACATGGCGGTAAATGCTGTTTAGCACTGTTTTATATTGCTTAACACATGGCAATCATGCCTCAGGTGGTGCTGCAGGGCTGCCTATGTCGGATGCACATACTGCACTCCCTATACATGTTTGAAAGCAGGTAGTGTCAACTTAGGCATCCCTTTTACTATATGTGCAAGTCAGAGAGAGGTATCATTTCCAGAGTTCCTACTGAGCCAGTGTATGTGCTATGCATTGACTCTTTGCCAAGGCCAAAGCATACTGGGCATGCCTCCTTCTGCCTACTGGGGCAGGCTCAGGTTGTTCCTCCTCCGAGTCACGCTCTGCCTGTGATGGCCTTGGCAATGGTGGGGGGCTGTTTGGCCCAGGCCTATGCTGGTCCTGCTGCAGCTGCTTTCACAGGATCATATAATGTAGCATAGCACATACCATGACAGTTTGGGTACATGTAGTTGTTGAGTACTGCAAGGCTCCACCAGATGTGCCCAGGCACCGGAACTGTGACTTGAGCAGCCCAAACACATGCTCGATTACATTTCGTGTTTGTGCATGTGCCTCATTATGGCATTCCTGTTCAGGTGTGTGTACGTTTCTGATGGGTGTCATCAGCCACGGCTCCAGTGCATAGCCAGCATCCCCCACTAGGTGACCATGTGGGATGTCCCCATTGGCAAATGTCTGGTACAGCTGCATCAGATGCCAGATATGAGAATCATGGTAGCTTCCAGGGCAGCCAGCACACACATTCAGTATTATGCCTGGGCATCACACACAACCTGGCAGTTGATGGAGGGGAAGCCCTTGCGGTTGAAATAGACCCTACCCCGCTCACCGGCTGGTGCTTTGATGCATATGTGCATGCAGTCCATTGCACCCACTACCTCAGGGAATTCTGCTATTTGCTGGAAGAGATGCATATTGCTGGCCAATACCTCACAGGAATTAGGGAAATATACATGATCACCGACATGTGCTGACATGGCATCCAGGAACTGGTGCAGTACCCTGGATGCTGATGCCTGTGATATCCCCATCATATCACCAGTTGGTCTCTGGAAGGTACCTGTTGATAATATTCTTAGGCCAACACATACCTTGGTTTCCACTGGGATGGGTTCCCCTCTGTTGGTTCTGTGTGTGAGGCGTGGCCTACACAGCTCAACAATTTGCTGCAAGAGGTCTCTGTCCACTCTATAACGCTCCACTATCTCCAGCTCATGTAGCCCCTAGTAGGTTACCCTGGGCCTGTAGACTCTTCTCCATCTCCTCACTGTGGGTTGTCCAGCAGCATTCGCATTGTCACCACCCTCAGCATGTTGCATATGTCGCCTTATAACAGCAATGGCAGCCCCTAACATTTTTTTGTCTCAGTAAAGCTTTTTCAGTTTTCACTTCTATTAGCTTACTGCAGTGTTGCAGCGTCTCTTGTGAGAAACATAATGGACTGTTATTTGCAGAGTTTTAAGTGCTGGGCTTGGCTAGGCTAGTGTACTGCCTGTGTAATTGCCTGATTCTGATTGTTTTCACCTGCTAGCTCTGCTAGTACTCCCTGGTATCTTTCTACTATTTGTTGTGCTTCCTTTTTTCCTTTCTGTTTCCTCGGGGGGCAGCGCCACGCACACAAGCGCAAACACACGCACAGCAGCTCACACACGTGCACACATGCTTACACGGACTAAAACTTGCTTATTCTTGTTAAAACGCATGCACACTGGTGCAAACGCGCTTACAACCCCTTAAACAGCGTTATACATGCTTACTCCAGCTTACACGTGCGCACACGCGTGCATACCTGCTCAGCAAGAAACTTTAGTGTTATCCATGGCATACACCTTTAATTTCTTGCCTTTACCTAGCCTATCTGTTGACACACCTCTTTCAATGATGTGTAAATGACAGCTGACACATGCCACTCTGCTCCAATGAGCTTCACTTCTTTCATACATACCTCCCTCATGATGTCACCTATCTTCTACTCTGTTACTCCCCTTATCCTACTCCTATACTCCACTGACTGTGCTCATTTGCTATGTAAACTTGCGATTCACTATCCTAACCCTCATTTACATAGGGTTGCCTACAAATGCTTGGTTACATCTTTTAGACTGAGCTTCCCTCTGTAGCAACCTCTACTCGGTGGCCATGTTGTCTTCAGCCTGCCATTCACTTGCATTGTGACTTCATATTAGCATTAAAATCCACATTTGTGGATCTTCATTATTGATGTTCTGTTTTTTAGAGCGCAGCACGTTTGCACGGTGCTGCGCTACGCTTAAACCCCGGAGATCGGGATGAAAAAAAAACGTTATTTTATTTTTATTTTGCATCACTTAACGTTGCCAATGGACGTATTTTTGGCCATTGGCATGCTTACTCATGTGAATGCATCCTTTTTTGGAGCTGTCACGGCTCTGTTTTGCTATTTGCAGAACCATACTCAGTTGTCAACCGAGTACATTTCTGCAAATAACACTACTCCTACTTGGACAGGTTCAGGTTTCCTGGATCGCAAATTTACCTCATTTGCATAGCTTTCACCTGCAATTGAGGTAATTTGCATATCCAAGCCCTGTCCATGTAGGACTCATTTACGGAGCTCTGTTGCACGCCCCTACCGGCTGTTCCTGGATCACTCGGCGGACATGTTGGCTGCATGGAGTCTTACTCTACTCTTAGATTCCATGCAAGCTTTCGTGAATCCAGCCCCTAATCTTCATTCTTTCACTTTTCCATGCAACATTCTTTTCCCAATAGGGTATAAACAAGAACACCAGATGATATAAGGATAACATGAAAAGTAACTGTAAATTCAATTTTTGGTGATGACTTACTCAGAAGGTGAGGAAGTACAGACCTCTTAATTCTTTATAAATGGGGTAACAATCTGAAAGGTTTGTAGGAAGGTTTTTAATCAACAGCTGTTTCTGTAAGGGCTAAGGGAATGTTCAAAAGTGGTTCATCTGTATATTGCCATGTCACTTATTTAGGATTTGTAATAAACAGATGAACAGGCCACTGACTGTTGTAGCACACTTTACTTGTACAACTAGCTATATGTTCATTATGCTGTGAATTTTATGTGGAAAACCAGTCTTAGATTGAATCAGATGAGCTATCAGTATTTATTAAGAGGAAAGGCAGGAAAGACCTTCTACTAATGTATATGAATTCAAAAGTTTTATTTTCATCTATTGACAATGAGAAAGATGATGGGAAAAGGAGATGATGATGATGATGCAAATGTTGAATATGAAGAACAATGTCAGCAGTTATGCTTAAGTGCTAATCATTTTCCTGATTTAATTGATAGCATTAGCATAATAACTGCACTAAAGTGTGTTTTTCCTTTTATAGTTGACTAGTACATTATTTTGTGTGTGTATTTGTGTGTGTGTGTGTGTGTGTGTGTGTGTGTGTGTGTGTGTGTGTGTGTGTGTGTGTGTGTGTGTGTGTGTGTGTTTTTGAGAGAAAGAGACTCTATTGACATCATGATTTAGAGAGCATTAAATGTGTAATAGTTTGTGATGTTTTTGATGAAGCCTTAATGCATAGCTTGCACAGAAGATCAAAGCACTAAACTCAGAATAAATGTACTCTAATGTTCCTATAGTCAGTATTGTTTTGATATTTATGTAATATATTCAGAAAACTGCACCATAGTACAGGGTAGAACAGCTAACAGTGTAGCTAGGAGTACAGCCTGCAAGTAAAGAAAGCAAAGAAAGCAGGACTAAGGGATGAGGGATGATAAGATAAAAGGAGCAGAGAAAACAGCATAAGTACTGCATTCCATCAAAGTGCACTGATGTAAACTGAGAGAGCGCTGCATGCTGTCAATGTGCACTGATGTAAACTGAGAGAGCGCTGCATGCTGTCTATGTGCACTGATGTAAACTGAGAGAGCGCTGCATGCTGTCAATGTGCACTGATGTAAACTGAGAGAGCGCTGCATGCTGTCAATGTGCACTGATGTAAACTAAGAGAGCGCTGCATGCTGTCAATGTGCACTGATGTAAACTGAGAGAGCGCTGCATGCTGTCAATGTGCACTGATGTAAACTGAGAGAGCGTTGCATGCTGTCAATGTGCACTGATGTAAACTGAGAGAGTCCTGCATGCTGTCAATGTGCACTGATGTAAACTGAGAGAGTGCTGCATGCTGTCAATGTGCACTGATGTAAACTGAGAGAGCGCTGCATGCTGTCAATGTGCACTGATGTAAACTGAGAGAGCGCTGCATGCTGTCAATGTGCACTGATGTAAACTGAGAGAGCGCTGCATGCTGTCAATGTGCACTGATGTAAACTGAGAGAGCGCTGCATGCTGTCAATGTGCACTGATGTAAACTGAGAGAGCGCTGCATGCTGTCAATGTGCACTGATGTAAACTGAGAGAGCGCTGCATGCTGTCAATGTGCACTGATGTAAACTGAGAGAGCGCTGCATGCTGTCAATGTGTACTGATATAAACTGAGAGAGTGCTGCATGTTGTCAATGTGCACTGATGTAAACTAAGGGATTACTTCATGCCATCAACATACACTGAGGTAAACTGAGAATGTACTGCATGCCATCAATGTATACTGATGCAAACTGAGAGAGTACTGCATGCCATCAATGTAAACTGATGTAAATTGAGAGAGTACTGCATACCATCAATGTATACCACTTTAAATTGAGAGTATAACAGGTGACAGATACAATAAAATGGACTGAATAGCATGCATAAAGTATATGAAGCTAAACTTGTCACTGCAAAACAACTAGGGGGATTCAATAAAGCCCACATGATAATTTTGACTCTTTATGCTTCACTGAGTGATGCACATACGACCATGAAAAGTTTTAGATTCAGTCTCTGTATAGCGGCATGCACGCACCAACACGGAAACTTTTGTGGCATGCGAATTACAGCATAAGTAGCTGAATTTTATGCTAATGAAGCAAATCAACATGGTGAAGTGATTCAACAGCCTCTAAAGCAACTGTGTAGACTCTGTGTTTGTGTTGGCTGTGTATTCCAAAACTTTCAGAATGCAGCCACGGAAAGGTGATTACACAGAAACAAGAACAAGTAAAAGCTCTTACATTTGTGCAGAATTGCCCTGAACATGTAACACCACATGTATTCTGACTTAATTACATAGGGTGGATGCTATAAAATCAGTGTAACATTCATAATAATCCCTTTTTAAATGCCATGACATAAATGCAGCTTCACTCCCCCACCCCTAAATGAAGAATATATTTGTTAGCAATGCAGGCTGTTAACATGTGTAAACCTCCATGAAACAGAGTATTATACTGTAATGTAAGCATATGCAGGATGTAGCTGATGGATTACAGTATTCCTCTATTACAGAATGGGCTCCCATGCAGTTTCCCTGCCTAAATGATTACTAACCATGTAGATTCTGGGTGGTCAGCACATTGAAGATGCAAAATAGGTCAAAACTCCTAACTGTTGAATCTCAAAAAGAGTAACCATGTAGGGATGTTCCCTTCATGTAGGCACTTCCACAGTGTTTGTGTTGAATGCATAGCAACAGTGAATGCTGACATCAGGGTGGAGTGTCAGGTTACACTTGCAGAGGTGAAAATGTAGGACTGTGAAGGGTGAAAATGCATGTAAGCAGTGCACAATTCCCAAGTTATGCGTCATCCTCATTATTTGGTTGTTAAAATGTGTGCCGTCTCTCCAGTTTATTTTTTTTTACTTTACCATTGTTTGCATGATACTGCGCTTAGTGCAACCAGGAGAAACAGAGGAATGAATGGCAGGTTTCTCTGGGTTGTTATGTAACTATTCCTGTTGCAGCACATGTATGTGTTAGGGTTGGAATATAGATGGTCCTGGGTTTGACTACAGGTTGTGCAACCTTTCCTTCACCTTTTATGGTCCATGTTTGAGCGATATCATGAGAACGGAAGGAATATCAATTTTGCCTGTGCTTACCTTATTTATGGGAAAGTGTGAAGAGGTGCATGCAGGTGAGCATAACGCACTAATGAGCAAGCAAGAGGTGTATTTAATAGAAGATAGTTATAGCATAAGCAGGTGAATTTCATGTTAAGCAAATGATCCAACACAGTGGTGCTATGCAACAATGTATAAATATCCATGTAGCCTCCATCCTATTTTTTCTTTATCCTTCAATATCATTGGAGTAGAGACAAGGAAATTTTAACTGACACAATGCTAGAGCTGCTGCAGCTATTCTACATCTGTATGTGCTAGATGCTGAAGTCAGTACTGCTGGTGCTGCTGACAACAGGCCTAGGCAGAGAAGGAGAAGAGTGTTCATGCCCAGGGTAACCTTCCAGGAGCTACATGAGCTGGAGACTGTAGAGCGCTACAGGGTGGATAGGGACATATTACAAGAACTCACTGAGCTCTGCCACCCTCAAGTCAGAGTTAGTGCGAACCAAGGGGAACCCATCCCAGTCCAAACTAAGCTATGTGTAGCCCTTAGAATATTAGCTACTGCTACCTTTCCAAGACCAACTGGGGACATGATGGGTGCATTACAGGCATCAGCCTTCAGGAATCTCCGCAAATTTCTGGATGCCATGCTCATACATGCCAGTGAGCACATATTTTTCCCCCATAGTTCTGAAGAGAGGGCCAGAAATATGGAACTGTTTTACCATGTTGCACACAACCCTGAAGTAGTGGGTGCCATAGATTGCACTGATGTATGCATTAAGGGACAACCCGGAGAGCAGGGTAGAATCTACATTAACCACAAAGGATACCACTCCATCAAAGTCATGTGTAATGCCCAGGGAATTATCTTGAATGTGCGTGCTCACATCCCTAGCAGTTATCATGACTCCCATATCTGGCACACATCCCAGCTGTACCAGATGTTTGCTAGAGGGGACATCCCACAGAGCCATTTACTGGGGGATGTTGGCTATACCCTGGAGCCATGGCTGATGCCATCCATCAGAATTTCACACACACACCCAGAGAAGAATGCCATAATGAGGCACATGATAAAACTAGAAACATCATAGAGCGTGTGTTTGGGCTTCTGAAGTCATTATTCTGGTGCCTAGATATATGCGGTGGAGCCTGCAGTATAATCCACGCACATGTACACAAATATTGACAGTATGTTCTATGCCCCACAGTCTGATCCTGCAGAAACAGCTGCAGCAGGATCAGCAAGTAGAAGGGACACACATTCCTTCACCAGTGCCTAGGTCACCACAGCCACAGTCATAGATGGAGTCAGAGGAGGAGCCCCCAGCTGCTGTCCCTGTAGGCATATGGATCTAATTTCATTAACTGAAAGTACACTTACCCAAATTTGGAAAACACAAGGTGACTTCACTGAAACCTTACTATTGCAAATTCATAGATCACCGGTATTTTTTCTAAGGGAAATGAGCCACTTGGCCACCAGGGTGAACTTTTCCGTTTTCCCCACTGTGGTGTGATCCCAGAGTTGGTATATTTAGTTGAAGGGTTTGGGGGTGCAGCCCCCTACATGGGGGTGTTGGGGGCTAATCCCCCACTTTAATGGATTTAATTGATCCCCCTAAGAAAAACAAAAAAGTACCAAAGCTAACACAGCTGAAGGTAAAACAATAAACTTTAATGCACACAAAAGAGAGTAAGCGCTTTCATGGTGTGCTCTGACCGCTTCATCAGACTGTTCTAAACTAGTAACAAATGCAGTTAAATACCATAAGTTAATTAGTCAATTAAAGCAGTGATACTTCTACTTTTAACAAGGTTTTACAGTCAGAGAGGCATGGTACTTTTAAATGCAGGAATTGCACAGCCTGCACGTTTATACACTCTAGTCCTACTTACATGCACCCTAATATGCACTTTAAAATAGACACAAACTTTTATGCTGATTGCAAGACTAAGAACATTGTTTATTTTAGTTTCTGCACTTTCTGCCATGCTTTTTATGTAGGCATGAGTAACAGACAACTCAAAGACTGGGTGCTGGAACATCAGAGAGACATTAGAAACAAAAGAGACACCAATGCTCTTGCTAAGCATATTATGTGCCATGGACAGGAACATAATTTTAAATTCCTTAGAGATCATTCCTGAGAGTTTAAGAGGGGGAGACCTTAGGAATTCCACAGAATCTGCAGAGCAAAAATGTATTCTGTCTCTTAATGCTGATAAAATACCAGGTCTTAATGAAGTTGTCTCTCTTAAGCCTTTTTTAAAAGCTAGACCTCTCAAACACTGAGTATAGGATTGTTTTTATACATATTTTTTTATATATATTTTTTTATCTTTTTTATACGTTTCATTTGCCTGCTTTCTTGTTGTGACATTTTTCTCTTAGATAATTGATGCTTTTATCACTGCTTTAATTGACTAATTAACTTATGGTATTTAACTGCATTTGTTACTAGTTTAGAACAATCTGATGAAGCGGTGAGAGCACACCGTGAAAGCGCTTACTCTCTTTTGTGTTCATTAAAGTTTATTGTTTTACCTTCAGCTGTGTTAGCTTCAGTACTTTTTTGTTTTTCTTAGTAGTTACTTGTTACTGTACCGATCTGTTTTTATTCTCAGCATACTTTTTACACTTAATTTATCCCTCTGCTTGCTCCTCATTTCACCAATTTCTTGTCTTCTCCATTTCTTTTCTTTGAAGCATAATTGTGAGATAGTGAGCATTGTGCACTAATGCACAGCTACAGCAAAACAAGTTGTTAGTATTAAATAGCTGGATTGGAAACCAGTACCATCTAGTCATATTTTAGACCCTCCATACCACCTATCACACTTCAGAATCTGGATTTACATGTAAAATCATTTGACACTGTTAACATATACCTGGATTCAAATCAAATACCATCTGAAAAAAAATACATGTATCACTGCATTAACAGGTGGTGCTACAGACTCAGGTGACTAGCAGGTGTATTTTAGAGAATGTATAGCAAATGGCAGACTTAACTGCTGTGACATACACCTGCTAGTTAACTGAATCTCTGGCTGCAGGAAATAATGCAGTGATAAGTTCCTTTTTGGGGCAAATGGTTTCGCTATAGGTAATACATTAAAGTATTTTGGCAATAGCGTTGCTTTTCAATGCTGTGCGATGTGCAGCATCGTGCAAAATCACGTACTACTGCTGCACAAGACTAAATACGTATTGTGCAATAATGCTTTATAAAACATTACAGGGCATCACGCATTGCTGCTTCATATAAATTTAATGAAGATATGACATTAGTGATACAGGGAGCAAGCATGGGGGAGTACAAAGGGAAATATCTCATAAACTATGTCACTTACTATTGAATGTATTAAATACATCTGCTAGGTAACTGACTCTGTGTCAACAGTTGTCAATGGTTTGCTGTTGGAGGCAGATGTTACTGGGTTCCAATATGGGTAGAAGTAATAATTTTACAAGTTTGTATAAATCTTTAAATATATCTACTTATATTGTTTACTTTTACTGTTGTTTCACACTGGTGTGCAACATGCGCCATCACACAATAACTCTTTAAACAAAAGAAATGGGGAAGACATGAACGTTGTGAAATGAGCAGCAAGCAATAGAATGGACAAAGTGCAAGCAAGGCAGGAATGTTCAGGAAGGATGTAGGAAAGAACCATAGCTATCCACTTCTTGCAGAATAAAACATATATGCACAAATGTTGCTGAATTTGGACTATCACCTCCAGAGAGACAGGTGACCACAACACAATCTGTTGTATAGAGAATTGCAAAGAATCATGTGTGTTATAAAGACATGTGAGTGAAATGGAAAGCTATGTATGGTATTTATTTTTTGTTTGTTTTGTTTTGTGGGACAGGTGCCTCCTTTATTTTATTTTTTTGAGAGAGACAGAGAAAGGAATGTTGAGGAAGGACTGCAGGAATGTCTGGGTGTGGTAAGTTGGGCAGGTAAGGAAGTAACTGCAGACAGACAAGACAAACAAGACGAGAGACAGGGATGGGGAAGGACACATGAGGTGGGTTAACACCACGGATGGGAAGAGGGTGGGAAATCTCATTCGCATGTACATCAAGGCAGTTGACACTGAGTATCTAGTCCTCACCCAGTGGACTGTCATCACTATCACCTCACTGCACTGCTGGCTTCAGTGCCCAACATCTGCATCTTCTATGGGTGCTCTGCCCAAGGATGGAGTGCAGGTGCTCCATCCAGTGTAAGCTTGTGCCAACAGTGCAACGTACAATCCTATGCACCATCCCTAGCAGTTCATCCTGGGTGATAAACTCATCCCCTCTCCCACTGCTCCTGGAAGAAGCCAGAGGCCTATCCTCTGGGGCAGAACTACATGAGGGGCCTGGTAGTTCATGGGTGGCAGAATGATTGCTACCAGGTACTGAACCAGATGTGCAAGACAGCAGTGCTGTTGCTGATGGAATGGGGGCAGGTGGATCCTGTGAGATAGTCCTACCCCCAATGTGCTGTGGGAAAAACAAAAACAAAAAAATAATAAACACACAAAAAAAAAATAAACACAAAAAAAGAGAGAGAAGGGATGGGATAACAGAAAAAAAGAGAGAACGTTAACAACTTCATATGTGACATACAAAGAATTGATACATTTATTTGACTCTGTTCTGTTAACTTTACTTTTAACACTACAAACTCCTAACAAATTCATTATTTTTAAGACTACCCAGTTCATAACAGAGTCATACTATAGTACAGATTGCAGCCACCAATCCTTGATGTGTGTATATATTGCATATATGCATATTCCAATTATACTGATTACAGTTTACAGAAGGCAATTTATGCCACTGGTATAGAGATATGAAGTTATATTCAAATAATGATGAACACCTAACAGTATTGTATGTTTGAAAAGTATGTTTTTTAAACACACGGCTGAGGACTATGCTAAAATACAGTACTGATCTTTTATCCTACAGTCTACTGCATACATACTTTCTTTTTAGAGTTCGGAGATGCATGCTTACTGTTATTTGAGAATATAGCACCATTGCTTTGTGCTACAGACTAAGGCATACATAATTTCTTTTACAGTTGGGATATGCATGCTCAGTTTGATAAAACTCTTAAATACCAACTAAGTAATCCTTAACTTTTAATGCTAGAAAATTACTATACAAATTATTATTATTATTAAAATACTATTTAGACAGTACTGTTCTGATGCATACATACCACATGCTGCTCGCATCCTTACTATATGAGCAGAACAGAACCAAAATTTCAAATTTTCCTTCTCAGCAGCTGTAAAAAAAAACAGAACACCTTTATGAATATCAGTCTTGACTGTATTCAACTTTTAACTTATAATTACTCACTGAAATTGATACACATCCATGGTGTACCCCCTGCCTGATATTCTCCAATGCAAAGGTTGAGGGTAACCCGCTTCCTCCTCCGGAGGTCATAGAAATGATTGATGCATTGCTCACCTGTGTGGAGGAATACCTGGCACACTTTTTAAGGGCCTGGCAGCACTATTCCTGGCTTCAGATTTTTATTCTGAGCCTGAATAATAGTCCTACTCCAGCAACCTGGGCCCATGCTCCTTAACTAGAAGTCCAATAAAAATCTTGGACTCCTGAACACCCTAAAGCTGGGCCCGAAAGTGCACACCCTCTCCAATAACTCCAGACGTGCCTGCCATAGTTCAAGTTCAATGTCTAATGAGCATTTCCTGCCAAGTGCATTTTATATGCTGCTGTTTCCCACCTACTGCACATTTCGTACTTAATGAGAGTGCACACATTTTGGTTTTCCAACATTTGAAAATGTTGCACATCGCTTACCATCAAGCAAACACAGTAGGCAAGGGTGTGCACTGCCAGGCACCATGTTTTTGTGATGTTAAGTGTTGCTCACCTGTGGTGAGCACTGTAGTTTCAATAATACCTGGTATACAGGCACTTGTGTAATAGTGCTACTCAAATGGAGCATGTCTATGGTTCTCCTGCAGTTACAGATATTGCCAAAAGAAGGTTGAGAAAACAGTTGTGCATGTTGCACTTAATTGCTGTAATCTGCAAACTCACAAGAGTAAAACAAAATTTGCATACCCTGTACTAGAACACTGGATTATTTGCACTCCACACCTACATTTAACACCTGCTGCCACGGGATTAGTGAGATGACATCTGCTCTCTTAGTAGTTATTGTAAGGTTCTCGATGTTACTTGTACAGCAACGCTGCTTACTGTGTTTGTACACTGCACAATATTATTAATTGAATGCATCCAGTCCATATGTGTGGCTTTCTGGGTCTTGTCTACAACCTGGGTGTCCATTCCTCCAGTTTGTGTGGTGCTGCTCTTTGCTCAAACCAGGTGAGTACAGCTCAGTATGTTTATGCCAAGTGGTGTTCGCACAAACACTGGCAAGAAAAAAACAACAACAACAAAAAAAAAAAAAAGAAAACATAAAGAAAGTAAAACACAAAAGGCAAACTATCCACAGTTTTGCATAATGTCCAGATTTTGCATCATATTTTTCGTCTGTTCCTTGTAAAATGTGTGGTTTATTATGAAATCACTGAAGACTGCAGTCAATATATAATGACATACATTTCTTTACTGTACTACATATCCTTCAGAAAATGCATGCTTGACCTTTACTGTCATTAAAAGGTTGTATGGAATGATCCACATTCAGTTTACGGGTTTTGCGGCCAGTAACACCAGGCCAATCCGCAAAACTTTGCTTACGCGTGCTGCACATCATTAATATTTATGGCATGAGACTACACGATGCCATGCAATAAGCAGTATCGTATACATGAATACACTCCGTGTAGGCTCTGTGCAAAACCTACATGGATTTATTGAATCCGGACCAAAGATTTTCCAACGTCTGTATGAGATACAGATTCCTGAATATGTACTGCTTTTCTTGTATGTAGGGATAATTTTAGATGCAGAAGTAGAGTCATGAGAGTAATACATCTCCTAGCAATTAAAAATTCATAAAGGTAGCTATTTCATACAGGGGTAATAACCTTCCCATTAAATGAACATGTTATAAATGTGGTAGATATGTTATGTAGGAGTAATATCCCTTATATCAACTAACACATCATAAATGCATGTATTTCATGTATAGGCAATACCCTCTCCTATCATTTAACATGTTAAAAAAGCTGTAGATGTGTTATGTAGGGTAATAGCCCTCCTACCAATTAATATATAGTAAATGTTCTAAATATTTTATATATGGGTAATATCCATCCCATCAATTAGCATGCTATAAACATTGTATATAACGTGTAGGAGTAATGTCTCCTCCGATCAATTGCCATGTCATAAATGCTGAAAATATTTTATGTAGATTAATACACCTCCTATCAGTTAACATGCAATATATGTTGGAGATATTGTGTAATGGTAATGCCCACTCAATTAATATGTCATATGATGTAGACATGCTATGCATGGGTAATAAGCCCCTGTCATCAATTAACATTTCATTAATGATGCACATGTGTTATATACATGCAATACCACCTCCTAACATTTAGCATGCCAGAACTGTATGTTGTGGATATGTTATATAAGAGAAATGTTCCTACCATCATTTAACTTGTCACAAATGTTTTAAGTATGTCATTTATGTATGAATAATACCCTTCCTATCAATTAACAAAAAAACACAACAGAGATCCAAGGAGATGGCTGTCCCCAGTCTTATGGTAGAAGGCTGACTTCACTACTTTGTTATTTGTGAAAAATGAGAAGTAAAAACATAAACATTACAATATTAAGCAACATTAATAAACAGACCAAAACTACAGATGTTAATTTCTCTTCTATTAACGTACTGAAGAAGCAAACTCATTCAGGATCAGTCACCAGAATAACTCAGCTTTAATTCATGATAAGCACCTTTGTCCACCAACTGGACTTCATTAAATCAATTTTTCAATAACAGCTTTAACCCATGGAAAATTAACATATACATAAAAAACACAAAGGATCATAAATCATGACTGATGACCTCATATACAGTAATGAGCCTAGCCTACAATAAAAAGCTAGCATGATGTTACAAGTCATCTTACAATCAAAGCTAAAAAGTCCTTCCAAAAGGAGTGATAAACTAAAAAACTATAAAGAAACAAAACAAAAAAAGAGAGCTGACGTGAAGAAGGATATGTGTGTGTGTGTGTGTGCGTGTGTGTGTGTGTGTGTGTGTGTGTGTGTGTGTGTGTGTGTGTGTGTGTGTGTATGTGTGCATGTGTGCGTGTCTGCGCATGTACATCAGGCACATGAATCAAGAAAACAGCACCCACTATGGTAACCTTGGAAAAGATGTAATATAAAGAAACATATTTTTGATCTTAAATGTGCAAGATTACAACAGCTCCTTTCTGTGTTCTGTACTCAAACAATTTGTTGTTTATTGTGCTAACCATTGTATGAATGTAACCATATAACTGAATGAAATGCCCTACAAGTGTATTGTATATTTTTCACATAGTGTTATTTTATATTGTATGCTTATTCTATTGTACTGTTCATTAATAACTTGTGTATTGTATTTACTATGCTAACTTTTGTGGAGCGTTTCTCCCTGAGCCTCAGCTGAAAATGGGATTTATGCCCAATCGGACTCTCACAGTAAACAAATGTAAAATAAAAGAAAGAAAGACACATCACAGATAAAAAATACAATAAAAATAAAACTATAATCATGTGTATTAAAAGCAAACAAAAATGAAAAAAAATTTCACCCATAGGGCTTCATCAGATCACTGTTAAAAGTGAGCATTAATAGAAACAATCATACTCTAAAAATTCTCTAAAAAATAGGAAAAAAGCAATTAGTAAAATGAGTGGAAAAATGCAAATGACTATACATATGTATATGAAAGGCAGAACAAAAAAACAAGCAGAAACTTTCAAAACTACAGGCATAAAAAATGTCCAAGAAAACTGAAGAAAGGAGCAAATATGTCATGTGAAAACCACTGTTAAAATAATTTGTGGTTCAGTTTCCTAAGCTGAAGAATGTATTTAATTGAAGAAAAAGAATTGAATCCAGGCAGGTTGTAGGCATTGAATTTTCCATTCTAGCTCCTTCTTTTCAATAATGGCATGACAGTCCCCCTCAAGTGGACCCATCCTGATCATGTCCAAAATGTGAAAAGTGAAAAAAGAATGACCCGGTGATTCAATGCTGTGCTTTGTAAGAGGATTCTTACTTAGTCTATTTCTAATTTCAAATGTGTGGGGGCTCTCCACCTTTTAAACTTAAAAATAGCCTTTGCTATGTAAAAAAAAATAATAATTGGTGCACTGGGCTATGTAAACAATCTTTTCACTGTTACAGTTCCCAGCTACCTTACTGTTATATTTCTTATCTGTACTGGGGCAGGTGAAAAAAACTCTAGGTTAATGCTGGGGTCAGCTGTCTCCTTACATCTTTGTTATTGTTTTTGTACTTGGTTGTCCTTTGACTCACTTTTTTTAATATACAGGGTTACTGATGAGAGGCAGATTTACCAGAGCCATTGGTGATCTTTGTTGTTTTATTTCCTGTCAATTAACAGATTGTCAATGCTGTAGATATGTTATATATTAATTTTAGATGAAATTATATCTACCTATCAGACTGTGTGTGTGTGTGTGTGTGTGTGTGTGTGTGTGTGTGTGTGTGTGTGTGTGTGTGTGTGTGTGACCTGTCATAATATAAACAAGAGGTAATGCAGCAGTGTAACCAATCAAGGTTAGCTATGAACAGTATGTTTTAAACACATTTCCATGATTGTGGGCCTTATTTTTCAACTTCATAATCAGCCACCATGTCAAACCACAATTCTCAAATCTGTTGCAAGCATAAGAATACATAAAATTATGATAAGCAATACATCCTGATAAATTCATATCCTAAAATGTCAAACACATGGTACTTGTCCCATTGCATTTCGGAAGTGTCCACCCACCTCATCACTATGATTTCTGTGATTATAAAATAAATCACTCAAAATAACTATGGCTTAAAAAAAAAAAAAAACTACAGATTTTGAGCTTTAATGGCTCAGTTGTTGAAAACTATTTTTTGGAAATACTACATTTTTTGGAGCAGATGTACTTTAAATCATTTGATTCCCACTGCATTATCATGGAATTCTACTCATGCTACAGTCTGTTAGTGAGCACTCAGTTTCCAGTCTTACCTTTTATGTACACATAGTTAATCTCTCGTTTACCTTTTACTCTTGCCCATTTCAAGTAATAGAATATCCAAATACAGATACCATAGCTTACAACTCTCAGTACAATGGGTATGTTTTTTCATATTTTGGATAGCAAGTCAAATATTTTTAATTACTATTTTTACTAAACTTCTTTATAGCAATAACCCACGCCTGGGTGTGGGTAATGCTAAATTTACCCACGGTTGGCGTGGTTTGGTCCCGAGGGCGAAGCCCGAGGAACCAAAAAAGCCAACCGTGGTAAATTAGCATTACCCACACCCAGAAGTGGGTTATTGCTATTATACCATGACATTATTTAAGAAAAGAAACTGTTACTTTTCTTAAATAATGGCATAGTATAATGCCTGTTTACTGCCCTTCCGCAGATGTCTGGCATCCGCGGCAGTTCTGATGTACTGCGCGCCTGCGCGGTACATCAGAGTTGTGAGCAAAACAGCGGAGAAAGCAAGATCTCCGTTGCTTTTTAGTGTCGCTATGTTAAATGAGTTTAACATAGCGAGACAGTTTTAAAATAAACAGCGGACATTTCTGTTGCTTATTTTAAAACTGTCTCGCTATGTTAAACTCATTTAACATAGCGAGACTAAAAGCAACGGAGATCTTGCTTTCTCCGTTGCTTTAACACTGCCTCGCTATGTTAAATGGGTTTAACATGGCGAGACAGCTAAAATAAGCAGCGGAGATCTCCGTTGCTTATTTTAAAGCTGTCTCGCTATGTTAAACCCATTTAACATAGCGAACAGTGTTTAAAATGAGTTATACTAATGGAAAAAAGTCCGGGCGACCGGACCTTTTTCCATTAGTATAACTCGATTTACAACGGGCACGCTGGCCAATCAGCGTGCACGTTTTGGGGGTATCATGGTATAATAACCATTATTTCCTTCTCAGCAAGGATTAATTTATCTGCCTTTCATCCACTGATTGCCAGGTTAGGATACATAAATCCATACCCATGAACTAAATAAACTCACTCACACCTGTAGTGCCTTTTTGGTGTCATTCTACTTGACACCCATTGCTCCTTATGGTGTCATAACATTCTTTTGGAGCTGGTTTCCTTAATAAAAGCAAAAAAAAAGGAAAACCATTGTCACGGATTCCTATTGAAGAAATAAACCACAAAAAACAAGGAACCAAAAGTCAATACAAGCAACTCTAGTGTCACTAGCACAACAAGGAGCATGCTTGCTTTTAGTGTACAAGGCTGTGGGTTTTATTCCCGCATCATGTAGATCAATTGCTGACAATGCAGTGTAGTATAAGGGAGTACTGCACTCCTAAGTGTGTCATCCTTCAGATCAGATATTAAACTGAGGTCCTATCTGCATGAGTTGGTGCCAGCTCAGGTGAATATAAACGATCCCCCAGCTCCTATTGAAAAGAGTAGGTGAAGTTCTCTGATGCCCTGGTCAAATTTCCCTTAGTAGTATAAATCCCACCTCAGGTCTCCCCTGAAAAGAGGCTACTAGCCTCATGGAATTAATGTTGCCAACAAAGGATAAATAAAATGAAAGAAACAGTAGAGCATACATGTAGTAAAATGATCACTTTAATATAAATAAAAAAAAAAAAACAATGTAAGCGCTTTTATCTCACTTTCATCTGAAATGGATGAAAGACTTCATAAGACTGGAAACAGCTTGGCCCATTTTAAATACTTAATTGCACGACATGATCAAATCACATGACTAAACCTCTTTCATAGTTTCGTTAAATAACACATGAAGTTAACTACATTGTTCAACAGTGTGTGCCTACTGGCATCTAATCTGATTTGCCATTCATACTCTAAACACTCTAAGAATTCCTCCTTACTTTCAACCCTGATGTTGAATGGAGCATGATCTGAAACACAAAATAAAAACATTTTGAATCCCACACATACTTTTGAATGTTTACATAAGATATTCATAAGAATACTGGACGTGATTACATATTTAACCATTAGTCCTTCCTTAAAACTTCTAGTTGTTTTTTTCAACATGAAATTAATTACAGGCTGAACAAAGAGCAAAATAAACCAGAAAATGTGACTTATACTTCAAATACCCAGGAGAACTGTATGTTTGCATCTATTTTTTTTTTTTTACACAAAATAGATTTATTCCATGAAAAATATACTTTTACATGCTATAATCCTAGTATTTAAATGTTCCTCTTTCACTTACTAAACTATTATCTTGAGCAATACCGTTGTGTTATAAAATATTATTTAAATGTCTTGCCTTTTCGTATACAAACCGAGAGGGATCATAAACACATTTGAAAACATCACTATTAGCTTTAAGTATTATCCAGTCATCTTTTATATCTGTTTTAGTAGCCCCCCCTATCATTACTGAAAGTCACACGTGAGATCATGCTCCACTTGTCTTTAAATTCTGTCCTTTCATTACTCAATGGGGAAAGACAGCTGCCTTCTGTAACATGTTGGGGTTCCCCCTAACAATAACTCCCCATTAATATGGGACAGATGTTACCGTGATTCTCTTTTCTTTGGTGAATCTAATTTTCCTATGAAACATACCTTTAATAATCCCTCAGTTTATGTGCAGAGATGCAAGCTATTATAACTAAGAAGAGAATTACTTCCAGTATTTTTGTAATTAACAAAAAACGTCTAATCCATGACTCTTATAAATAAGTGTATCACGAAGAACAATATTATCCATATGGTGATTACTAGTACATTTGAAAAAAGGTGCCTGAATTAATTTCTATAAAAAATGTTTAGCGCAACTTCAGTACCCGTCCAAATAATAAAAAGATCATCAATAAATCTCTCATAAAATTTCACCTTCTTAAAAAACTTTCCTTACTATATAAAAATTCTTGTTCCCCAAAAGACATGAGGAGGTCAGCAAAGCTGAGGGCCATAGATATCCCCATGGCCATACACCTAATTTGTTGATAATATGTCCTTTTGTACACAAATACTTATATTTTAAAATATAATCTATACACTCACCTATGAACTTAATTTCATTAGCAGTATAACTGTTGTATTTCAAAAGCATGTGACAAACTCACTAATTTCCCACATTGTGGGATATTATAGTGTAAAGTGATTTAACATCCACTGTAATCAAAATATCTTAAGGTTCAACCCTAATGTCCCTAACAACATTTTTATTCTGAAGAGAATCTGTAATCCAGGATGGACTCTAACATGTTTCCCTTCAGGGACTGGTCAATAAAATAGGAAATAAATTAAAATGTAGAACCTTTAGCTGTGACTATTAAATGTAGAAAAGTATTGCTTAGCCTCTTGTGAATTTTGGGAATTCGAAAAATCACTCCCAACATGAGATCCTGCACCTGAAAAAAATCATTCACCTGCTTATTCCTCTCCATAAGTCTCTCATACATACAGCTATCTATTAACCTATATCACTTGTTAATGCCAGTTCTGGTGACTTAAAAAAACTGGATCACTTAACAAAGACAACATTTTAATACTATATGGGTTTGCATCCATAATAATGGTAGCACCCCCCACCATAGCAGCCTTCATAACTTTTATTTACTTATCTCTGGATAGAGATCTTAGTGCTGATCTTTCTTGTGAAGATAAATTATACAGCTCTTCGCTAGGTTTGTTCTTTAAAATATTTTAATATCAGTGTCACAACTACTCATATGGCTGCATGACAGGATGTAGGGGTGTGGCCTTAGGAGGGTTCTGTGGCACCCACTTTTTGCCAATCTCCTTATGTTTTTTGTGAACAAGAATTTTCATATATTAAGTAAAGTTTTAGAAAGGTGAATGACACATACAACAGAATTTCTGAATTATGGAAAAAAATCAATTCTCAGTACTTAGAAGTGCAACATGCATACTTTCACATGCCTCGTACAAAAGCCCTTGAGTACTAGATATCAAACATGTACCAAAGCACCTAGCTGTACTTGTTACTGCAGATGCATGGTGGCAAAATAAACCGAGTCATTGTACTTAGCTTCATTTGCTGCTTATATATTACACAAAGTGGTATAAAGTTGCTGAATTGCAGATCAGAATATTATTTTGTACACTAGCTCATGCACATATTGGGAATTATTTTGTAGGTCAAGCCTGCAGTGTTTGAGAAAACAGCAGCAGTTTGTTGCATTAGAATGAGCTCTGAAGAGGTACACAGCAATCTGCAAGTGGTAAGCTGGATTTGTCTAACTTTCTAAGGATGTGCAACCCTGCATGGGAATTCAATTTACATACTTTGTACTGGATATAAGATAGTTCATGATATAAGCACAACCTGTCCCATCCCTCTACATTCCTTTCAGTCCTTATGAAGATAGTATACCTTGTGAATTTCTATGTGAGTGCATGGGAATTGACTACATTAGTATATCTACATTAGTATATCTACATTTGTGTCCTACTCACTATAGTACTGCATAGCTCTGTTGTCTGTATTTCCATATGTGTCACTCTTAAGCTGGGATATGGACAGCCTGCCTTTCCTTATATAAATCCATGGGTCCTACCAGAAAGACTGGACCTTTCAAGGTGTACAACTATGTCTACGTGTGTCAGGTATGTATATGTATGTAAACCCTATGTTTGTACCTGTCATCTTACTAGCCTTAGTACTATACAGTCTATGCATGACTTTTTGTGTTCACAGGTGTCTGCATATCTGCAAGGTGAGATGGTTAGCACAGATTGGACAATTTCAGGTCATGGGAACTGACATCCTGCTATAGGCAATCAGGCTGTATGGGTGGTGAGTGCTGAGGACATAAAGTGCCAGCCTTTATGGCTCCAAGGGTGACACTTGATGGCCAATGATAGCAATATAGTGAGTAGATAATGTAGCATACTGCAACACTGTGGTAAGACTGTCACCTTCATGATACTCCATGCCAAGGCAAAGCATGTTCTGAGAGGTCAGTAATGGTGGGGGCCACCAAGGAGCAACAGACTAAAAGAGACAGAGGGGGTTTTGATGTTCCTGCTTTGGGGGAATGGTATTAGGAACTTCCTGTAAATTCCCTGAAGGAGTGGACACTGGTACCAGGGTGGGCCAACCTCGACATATCTTGGTGAAGAAATTCACCAGGTTAGTAAAACATGGTGCAGATTTCTTTACAACACTGCACATACAGAATGCAAGCTGACTTCTGCATACACTGTTTATGTTTTTACAGGAATATCAGCCATTCACTTACATCAAGGTGGCAGAGTAGGTAGGATAATATGGTAAGCCTTGCCTAGATACCCACAGCAGGCATGCCACAGTTCTAGCAAAGAAATACATAGTCACTCTGGGTTGTCTTTTGTTGTGAATTTTGCCAGGCAGTACACTGCTATGTGACACCTATAGAAGTTGATGCAGAACAACAACCTGATGATGGCACCCATGTAGGGGCTGACAATGATGTAGAGAGATAACATGGGGCACTGCCTGTCTCTATCCTGAGTGGACATCCACATGCAATACAGGTGAAAGTGTGGCCTCGAGGGCTGTAAAGTATGAACACTCACCATTTGCAGAGGAAAGGGGTTTATAGTAGTTATAAAAACTCTCACTCCATCTCAGCAGCCCCACCAGCACATGCCATTATGTATCGTGATGTGGGTCAGATCTGACCCATGACATGGATGGTACTAAGTATTAATATGCAAATGTGCAGGAGTATCATCCAGGCACAGTTTGCTGTTAAAAATCCAACATAGACATGATGTCTGTGCTGTATGGCATTCGTGAAGATATCACCCAGCACTGCCAGCTTCCCTGAAGGGACATGAAGTTGAGCAACATGTTAATGATTAGTCTTATGAACACAGTGGTGGCACACACTGCGTCCTCTTCCACTTTTATGTAGTGGTTTGCCAGTGCCAACATCACTACCCAGACCAGTAATTTTGTCCTAGGTTGTATTTGGGAACACACCTGTAGTGGTTATATTTGGAAGTCTTCACAGAGTACACCATCATCCTCTCTGTTAGGAAAGTAATGACACTCTGACACCCCTCACAGGGGGTCAATGACAGCCACCTTCCATTTACAAGACACTTTGCCAGTAGATTTTATTTAAGTCACAGTCCCACAGTAGTATACCATCCCTGTCTGCCACAGGAAGACATGAGTCCTACTGTAATAAGCAACTTGAATGGCTCCAAGTCCCAGTAACATAGTGGTACCCCAAGTTACTTCTGCCACAGAATATTCAACACTTCAAGAATGCCATCTCCCCCTATTGTAGCATACTCCCTCACTCAATGTCTATAGACAGCACTGGGTCACTGAATACCTCAGCACTAGTTTACATAATGATGACTGTGACTATCTCTGCTTTCCATCCTGTGCAGCTTATTTGGAGATGATAGATTCCCAGTATATCCTAACCATATCCTGACCAGCATAGCCTGTTATTAACACTCCATGTATCATGCTTATTCAATGCACTGCAGCTCTTTGCTCATTAAAATCCATAATTCTGGCCTAGATGTCTCCTCTTCATCTACATTGTCATGTATTGTGTCCATCACATGCTGTTGGATGCACTGGTTATAACGTCACTTGTCTCACATGTTATCCGGTAGCTCGTGGATTGTGAGGCGTTCATGTCCATATGGCTCTCTGACTGTGCACCAGCCGGGAGCTTTATTGCTACATGTGTGCAATCTGTAGCACATGATACCTCAAGGAAGTAAGCAGTATCATAGAAGTCATACATAATGGTGGCACTTTGTCACATCTGGTGTGCTGTGGAACCAGATATGCATTCTTCTGGCTTTCATGTGTGGGTGATACATGTTAACTAACAAATCTATTCATCTACATGGAACAAACCAATAATCTTTTTGTCACTGAAATATGGAATGTTATCCACTGCAGGTAGTGTGATGTTGCAGCCTGGTACTTTTCTACTCACATGGGGGGGGGGGGACATTATTAACAACTATATGTAGCTGTGTGTCTTCTGCTGCTGCTGCAAGATGGCGCACTTTTACTCTCTACAGCTACAGTATTGTTGGCATGCATTGCCCTTTTATAGTCTGGTATACAGCTTTGCTTTTTGGTTGATTTAAACTTTATTGCCCAGGTTAGTTCCCTAGTGGCCTCTTATCATGAGAGACCCAAGGTGGTATTTGTACTTCTAAGGGAAATGTAGCCAGAGCTCTGAGGGAACTTTCCCTACTCTTTTTAATAGGTGCTGTGGGATCTTTTCCATCCACATGACCTACCACCAGCTGAAGCAGATATGACCTTGGTCTAACATTTCATCTGAAAGACAACATTAGTAAGCAAATTTCACTAGTTGTAACTATGAATCTTGTCTGTGTTCACCTTGGATAAATTTGCATGTCATGTTGATCTTGTTTCTCTATCCATCATTTCTATGACATTATGTTTCACTTGGATATATTCTCTGCAGTGCACTTACAGTGCATTTCTACCCATTGCACTGCAGCACAACATGTGGCTGTGAATTGCTATAAGCCTGTTCATGGTCATCTCCTGTGCAACTGTGAAAAAGGGCTTTGGCCAGTCAGACCAACCCAGTTAACAAATGTCAAAAAAATATATATATAATACATATATATATGTATATATATAAATATACATATATATATATATATATATATATATATATATATTTATATATATATATATATATATATATATATATATATATATATACAAATATCTATCTATATATATATATATATATATATATATATATATATATATATATATATATGTATATATATATATATATATATATATATATATATATATACATATATATGTATGTATATATATTGTGCGTTAGGCCTGGCAAGCCAGCACGTAAAAATCTACTGCCAATCATTAGTGGACCGGAGTTCCTCTGTGGCACCCTAACCGAAAAGCAGAAAGACACAAACAAACATATATATATATATATATATATATATATATATATATATATATATATATATAAACAAATATATATATTTATATATACATATATATATATATATATATATATATATATATATATATATATATATATATGTATATATATAAATGTATATATATATATATATATATATATATATATATATATATACATATATATATATATATATATATATATGTATATAAGTGTACATATATATATATATATATATATATATATAAACAAATTTATATAATATATATACACACTTTATATATATATAAAATATATACATATATATATATATATATATATATATACTTAATATAATAGGTTCATAGGTTCATAGGTAGGTGCTAGGCTATTGGCCCTAGGGCCTATATAAGCCTAGCCAAAGTTACCCTGGCTTTTGCCACCGAAGAAAATTATTTTCCTGTGCCACTGTCGAGCAGAGCCACAGAAGTGATCCCTGGGGTGAATTTCCTATCTCCCATCCAATCATCAAGATTTTTCTTGAAGTGTGCTAATGAGGAGCTTTGTTTGACATAGATAGGTAGTTTGTTCCGGAGTATGGGAAGTCTCTGGGACAGGAATCTATCCCTCCAGCATGTTCTGTTTATTGTGGTGACAAGGTTTAGGTCCCTAGAGCATGTAGCTCATAGGGACTGGGATTTCTTTAAGTGGAGCATGTCTAAAAGCTCTGGGTTTGACATAGCTTTGTGTTAGGCAGAGATCGCCTCTGAGTAG
>NC_056732.1:836471074-836473574 GCF_019279795.1 Protopterus annectens
CCTCGGTCTATCACCTATGCAATCTGCAATTTGTCGATCTGTCATCAAAACACCCCAATGTTTCTTAAAAATTTCTGCAATGCTGTCCTTGTCTTTAGTAAAAAACATGGGAATCCTAATTTTATTATTTGTATCAATAGCATTTCTCTTATCGCGAGATTGACTTGAAAAATAGGGCTTGGCTCTATTCTCTCTCAGAGAATTAATAACACATAAACCTTCATTAATATCACGGGGTGTATAACCCCGTTGTATAAACCTCTCTCTCAAATCTATCATTTCATTCTCAAAGCCCTCTTCAGTATTATTTAACCTTGAAATACGCATCCCTTGTCCCTTGACAACATTAAGTAAATCGTAGTTTGGGTGCATGCTCCTCCTATGAAGCAATGTATTTTTGTGGCATGCTTTCCTAAAAACACCAGTTGTGAGAGAACCATCACTCAGTCTCTCTACAAATACATCTAAAAACGCAATCTTTGTAGATGAAACATTCATGGAAAACTTTAAGTAACTTGTAATTTGATTGATTTCATATATAAATCTATGCAATGCATTTAAATCACCATTCCAAATAAAAAAGGCATCATCTACAAAACGTTTATAAAAAAGTACATTTTTCTTAAACTGTTCCTTTATAAAAATTTTGATTCTTCCCACATAGCTAGAAACATGTTGGCGTAGCTATTGGCACAAGAAGTGCCCATAGCTACGCCATCTAGCTGTATGTAAGGGATGTCATCAAACAAAAATATATTACTTTCAAGTATCGTCTCTAGAAACAAAGATAACAAATCAATGAATCTAACATCATAGTTGCTATGTCTCTCTAAATAACATCTCACAGCTATTATACCTTCTTCATTCAAAATAATGGTGAACAAGGACTGTACGTCCAAAGTCACTAATATAAGTTCTTTATCAATTATATTCTCATTTTCACAAAAAATATATAGCTCTTTCAAAAATTGTTGCATGTCTCTTAAAATAAAAAGATTTTCATCTACAATCGGGCGCAAGTATTTCTCTACGTATATTGAAAGAGGCTCCGTACACCATCGCCTCCCAGAGACAATAGGTCTCATGGGTGGGTTAAGGCCATCTTTATGGACCTTGGATACCCCATGTATAGTGGGTGTAATAGGACTCTCAGTATAAAAATATTGAAACAAATCCCTCATTATAATACCAGACTTAACCAGATCTTCTAGCATATTTCTGACACTATTTATTTTTTCAGAGACTAGTTCTTGATCTACTCATTTATAAAATTTCTTATCATTCAATATTCTAAACATAGAGCTCTTATAATCAATAGCATCCATTATAACAATTGGGCCACCTTTATCCGCTGGCCTTATACTGATACTCAAATCATTCTGCAATCTTTTAAGTGCTTCACGTTCATTAAAATTCAGGCTGTTTTTTAAACCTTGCATCTGATGATCACAGTTGTAATACTTATACAAATCTTCCTCTACCAACTTATCAAATGCTTGAACTAATGGGTGACAGATAGGTATATACTTACTAGATCTCCTAAACGGATTCTGCTGTTCAATAATATTATTACCAAATTCTAATTTCAACATAACATTTCTAACAAATGTTTTTAAATGAACAATGACATCAGTTAACTGACTCATACATGTTGGTATAAAGCCTAGTCCTTTACTAAGGACGGAGCTTTCATAAATGTCCAATGTTCTGTTAGAAATGTTCCATATCAGGTCATCCTACATGGCTCCACATTTTCTTTAAAGTGTGCCCACCCCCTCTTTCTGAGGGAAACCTCCGTTTCTGTCTCCCCCCGACTCACTGAACGTGCTCTATTCAAGCCCCTTTCTTCTGTGGTAATCGGTAGGGGAAACCGATTAAAATTGACATTTTTATTATTTGTTTCTGTAACATTTACCACAATAGATCTATTTGCCTCTTTATATATATATATATATATATATATATATATATATATATATATATATTTACATATATATATATATATATATATATATATATATATATATATATATATATATACACATATATATATATATATATATATATATATATATATATATATATATATATACATGCACATATACATATATATATATATATATATATATATATATATATATATATACATGCACATATACATATATATATATATATATATATATATATATATACATGCACATATATATATATATATAATATATATATATATATATATATATATATATATACACATATACACACACACACAGACACACACATATATATATATATATATATATATATATATATATATATATATATATATATATCTACATACACATATACATATATATATGTATATATAATATATGTGTATATATATATAATATATACATATATATACATATCTACATATATATATATATATATATATATATATATATATATATATACATACACATATATATATATATATATATATATATATATATATATACAC